>NC_140922.1:5368101-5550334 GCF_045865225.1 Trachurus japonicus
TTCCTCCGTTTTCCCCACTCTGTTTACGTTTGCGTTCCTCCAAAGATGGCAAAATTTCAAATACCGTAGTCACATAAAAATGTACACATAGGGGCTTTAATGTTTCATACTGTACCTTAACCTTGCAGTAACATTGCTTGTTGCATTGCTCTGGGTTTGTTGGACACCTGGTTGGTTTTTGCCAAACGGAGTTCGCAACTATCAGATTAGAAGTTTCAGGCGCTATAGAGACAGATTTCAAACTTTTTTATTTTGTTTAACTGTGTGAGTCTAACTGAATTGTCCGTACAGAGTTAGATCAACAGGTTGTCTATGTCACCGCATACAGCAGCAACAAGGCGTTGGGTTCAGGCCTAGACCCTGGTCCCTTCTCTGTGGGTTCTGAGTTTCTTGTGTTTCCTCCGGAGGTCTTTGTTCGTGACCAAACCTCTGAGCTCAGAGCTATAGGTGGATGTTAAAGAAGTGTGGTTTCTAAACAGTCAGGATTTATCTAAGGTTTTGAAATGGTCCTTTCTTGCTTTGACTGCCACATGTCCCTGATTGCACTTGTTGGCATTTTGGGGTGTACTTATCACGGGTTATAGAGTTTGTCTTGCTCAACAATGAAATCTCTCATTGAGCTGATGTAAGATGGTAATTGACCTATAAATGGAGTCAGGGTTTTTTATATCTTTATATATAAAAGCCCTAATGTTTCTAAATACTGTCTGACTTACATCTGGTAGACCTGTCCATGGGGACCAAAGATAAATCTGACAAGTTTTCCTATTGTTACTTTTTTTTTTCTTGTGAAATATTGCATCATTTCAGCTCTTCTGGCGTCTAAAACCAAACAAACATTTAGAATTGCTTATGACTCATTTCTTCTAGCAGGCTGCAACCACCAAGGGGCCACAGGTGGACATAGCTTCATGCATCTACAGGGTTTCCCAGTCTAAAAGGTTGGGAACGGCTGTCGGCTGGAGGACATTCATTCTCAGTCTTTACTCACAGATAATTGTCACCGTGACACCGTTGAACCTGTGCGTGCTCATGCACCGTGCACCCAGCGGCCTAACACAGTGACAGCAACATGCAGCTCCTCTTCCAGACTGTTTATGTCCTCCATCTCCACCCCTCCTCCTCCTGTTTCGGCACTTTCTGTCCTCACAGCGGGTTCAGACCTCAGTCACAGTGTTGTGTCTGCATCAGGGGGGACGGAGGGGTGGGAATGGGGGGTGGGGGGGGGCTTTCCTGCCTGCTTTGCATTTTCCACACTCTCAGAAATGTCAAATATCTGCAGTAGGTCAGGGCCAGTCTGGAAAACGGGAATGATCTGTTCTGCTGTCCAGAATCATTCACACAAAAAGTCTAATATATTCATGAAAGAGAAGACAATATCTAACATGTATGAATGAATGAATCTCTCAGTGAATAATAACGGATCTGTAACTAAACATTTATATATGATGTTTTGCTTCTAGGCTGCAGTTGCATTTGAAGGGGTAAGTCTTTTCATGCAATTCAGCTTTTGTCTTAACTCTGCCATATAATTCACAATTGTAAGCATTTGCACTTACCTTTTATGTCTGTGTGTGTTAGTGTCCACAAGCCCAGGTGTGTTTGTGTGAAAGAGGAGCGAGAGGCCCTCCAGGAAGCCCAGTGAGTTTTTAGAATAAGAAGAGAATTACTACGTCTTAGTCACTTTGTGTTTGCATCCTAAAACATAGACAGCACGGTCTTGTCTTTAAGACTTCACACTGACACATTTCAGGGTCGAAAAGGAGACCAAGGCTTCAGAGGGTCACCTGGTCTTAAAGGAGCGAGGGTAGGTCACAGAGAAAAAACACAAGGCCTTTATCAAGTTTTGATTTTATGCAGCTCAATGAGCATGAGTCTCTTTTCACCAGGGGGAGTCAGGGCTGAATGGTCGACCTGGAAACGACGGTCCAGAGGTAAAAAAAAACAAACAAAAAAAACCCCATTCCCCTCTTTCTTATTATATCCTGCACATATATAAAGACATGATAAACCATATTTTAAAAGAATTGTTTTGTCTCCTACAGGGTCGTCCAGGTTACAAGGGCAGCAAGGTGGGTATCTGTTAGCCACCAGTTAGCATTAGCTACAAGCTAACGGTATCATTATAAATGGACAAAAACCAGAGGGGCTGATGTGATGTGTTTTCTTGCAGGGGGAGAGAGGAGACTGTGGCACCCCAGGGGAAAAGGGTGACGCCGTACGGTCATTACCTACTAATATATTTCAATGACTAGCGCAGACTTTTCCCTCATAATGAATTAAGCGTTATCTTGCAGGGACCTGAAGGACCTCCAGGCCCACGAGGCTTACAAGGAGAACAGGTAGAGTGACTGCATGCTCTTTTTCATAGAGCTGTAACAATTGTAATTGTTTTAAGCACCACAGACAGGCTAGTTATAAGCTAATTTGTATAATATTCCAGTTTTTATGTGCAATCTGCTCATAAAAAGTTCATTTCCTCGAGGCCGGTGCTTCATGAATGAGTTTTAGATGTGATGTTAACAATGCACGGCTCTATAGGGTCGGCAGTGTCAGCTGATTTGTCGCTTCATTGCTTTGATCCAGACTGAAACTTCTCAAACAGGATTGGATGTACTAGTCAGTCGTGGTCTCCAGAGGATGACTCCTATAACCACTGTGCCAATCTGCTGACTTTTCACCTCCTGCCACATCAGGGTTTTGGCTGAAATAAAAAAGTTAGAGTTTATTTTCTGTCAACCTGGGCATAAAGTTCACTGGCCGCTGTTCACACTGACACTCAGACGTTACCATACGTCGACATCAGAGAGACCATTCACTCTCAAATATGAAAAATGGAAGTGGAATTTGTCTCTTATTCAGCCCTGCACTAATGGAATGTGAATATTGGATTATCGGTAATCCTGATACTAATGTGACTATCCAAAGCAGTGAATCCAGGCTTGCAGGATATTATTCTTTTGCAGGAACAGACTTTGTGTAGTGGGATTAGTGCAGGGACCTGGCCGCCCAGCACAACTCTTCCTCCTCTGTGCCATTGGCACAGTGTCAGTATAACCTTGTTATTTTGTGAGCTTGGCCTGAGAATCGAAGGACATGAAAGCCGTGAATGTTTATGTTAATCCTGTTGTATTTTTCATTCAGTTATGATGGGTTGGTTTTGACCAGCAGGTTGCTCACACAACAGTCATTTTTAAAATGTATACCTGTTTGTCTGATTGTTTCTTGCTGCTGAATTCTGATTTATTTTGTCGCAGAATGAAAAAAGACGATTGAGGGAAACCAACAGATGCTGTAACATTATGGTTATGATTATGATCAAATTAAATTTGTTTTGCAGGGGTCAGTGGGGCCACCAGGAGACATGGGACCTGAGGGCCCAGCAGGACCTAAAGTAAGTTTCTCCAAGGCTTTGAACTTTAAACCCTGTCTTGTCACGTCTGCTCTTTAGTCAGTTTCCAGCACCAGTTGCAAGCACAAGAAAATCTCTTTACATCTATATTTAAGATAAAATAATGGGTTTATAAAGTCTCTGTGTATCCATTAATTTGTAACCATTTAGCTTTAATACATGGTAGTGTTTCTGTTAAAAAGACAATGGCCACGCTGAAACTATGCAGATACAGAGCAAAACAAAAGCAGAAGACTTTTATTTTGAAAAATGTAGACACAACAATGCCTCCAACAGGTGTGGGGCTTTTCTCTGCTTTTTTTCCCCACTTCCACATATTGAACATGAATTGTGACATGCATTCACTTACGCATGCATGCAAATATGCATGTGTGCTGTAATATATATTATTCAGGTTGTTTTCATTTGCAGTTGATTTTTTACAAACGTTTCCATCACAGACTTATGCATTAATATTCACAAAAAGCAGGAATTTCAGTAAATATTAAAAACTTTCTGGGGCAGTTTGAAATGTAAAAATGTCAGCTTGTGGTTTTAGAGGCAGTTCTTTGACTTTTGAAAAAAACAATATTTTCATTTTGGGATCTGAAATTCATCTGTCAACACCCACAGGCTGAGCATCAGTTTAGTTATGTAATATGAGTCTTTGGGGTTATGGCGAAATAATGTTCAGCATTATGTTTGTCACAAGTCCAGACATTTTCCCCCACACAACATCTGTATTGTCAGATTTTAATTTTAGGGAAAAAGGCGGAACGACATCCAAAACGACCTTTAAAATTTGTGGCCACGGTTAATTAGATGCTGATGTCTCCATCAGCACAGAGCTTTCCTGCAGCTCTGCAACAAAGACCTCTTTATACAGATGAAATGTAATGTGATTTATATCACATTGAGGAAAAGTCCAGACATTAATCAAGCGAGTGTTTTAAAGAAGGAACAAAGCATGAAATGAAATCTAGATCTCCATTTGGCCTCACAAATATAAGTGTTTTGTAGTCCACCAGATATCAATAAAACACGACTGCAAATGGCACAAACATGATTAAATAGAATGTCACAGTGTTTAGTTACATTCATTTGTTCACATTTTAAAAGGTTGGCATGAATGTAACAGAGGATGCTGCATGTTGAACATCTGAGGAAGAAGCATATTTATACTGATGTTACTAATGATGTGAAGGTGGGACATGCTGGTTGTTATGTATGTTTGTCTGCTCTTGATTTAGTTGTAAATATGTATGTGTGGTGCGTCAGACATCAACAACAAGAAGCTGAAAACTTTGTTGTACTTCCACAGTGACAACAGCCAGTTGTTCGTCCATTTGAGCGTCTCAAAACGCAGTTTTGGCCTTGTTAAAGCCCCAGTATGTAACTAATTTGGCTTTTTATTAGCAAAAATCAAATATGTCTTTCATAAATACGTATTTCACTGAAGTGGAATCACACCAGCATACAAATGAAAGCTTTCTGGTACCTTAGACTGAGTTGTTATAAGTCGTTACAAATACATAAGTGGGCGACGCACCGAACCGAGGCGGCCATGTTGCAGCGTGACCGTAGGTAACCACGGAAACTCAGCGGAGCTGTGGGCTCGGCCTGTTAAAACTGTCACCACTGTGTAGTGTGAGGAAGGACGGAGGCACAGGTGTTGCATTCAGGTGCAGTCAGGCAGACGGCCGTCGGCAAACCAACCGGATGTCATTTTACTCAGCGAGAGAAAGACGGTAAAACGTGGGTCAGGTAAACAATACCACATCACCATGACAACATATTGTCACGCCTGTATTGTTTTGCCTCATGCTGGCGGACCACTTGTTTACATAGACACTTGTTTATCCTGTTACATGCAGCGTCTGTTGTCTGTCTGATGTCTGCCCGATTTCACGTGAATGCAACATCAAGAACACGTTCAGATATGCAACCGCACCGCTAGATGGGGGGAATTCCTACATTATACCTTTAAAGTCATATACGTAACACTTGACAGGGAACTTGGTAAAACTGTTCAACTAGACACAAGGATGAACTGATCTTATTGTGATGGTCAAAGGTCAAAGGTCAAGGTTTCACACAAATGGTTAATATTTGTTCTTTAAAACAATGAAAATAAAACAGAGACAAAAAATATCATGATTACAGCCAGAAGGAAGATGACTACATGAAAGTACTGCATTATTTTATATTCAGGTAACTTGTTGATTGTGTTGAACTGCCGTCACATGACATGTAGGTCTGAACCTGTTTGTTTGTCACAGGGAGACAGAGGACCCAGTGGTGTTTCTGGACCACCAGGGGACATTGGTATTGGGTTCCCAGGAGCCAAGGTGACTGTAGAACATCTGTTATGTAGTCAAAAGCAAACGGTTGATGGGTATTTTTCTCTTCCTATGATTTTATATCATTTCTGAAAGTTCACATAAAACACAGCTGCAAATATTAATGGAAGACGACATAAAGTTAAAGGATAAATATGTTTCTGTTACACATGGTTCAAGTTGATGACTGGTGATGTGTGATGCTTGCAGGGTGAAAAGGGTATCCAGGGGAGATCAGGTCCCACAGGTCCTGTTGGGATAGGAGAACCAGGACTACCAGTGAGTATTGTATTCAGCTCCATTCTAAGCATAACAGTGAGTCATAACTAGTTTCGATTAGCAGGTGATACTAATAATATTAAATAGATTTCTAGATTTTCTATAGCTGAAATCCTTGTTACAATAGGATAAGTTAAAAATCAAAAGATCCAAATAGATTTTTTAAAACTATTTTAAAACCCCTGCTGCCACCTGCAGTACATATGCAAATGTTCCTACTACAGCTTGTATCAAAACTTTATACCACCATCTACTAAAGCCCTGACATATGTTAATTAAATGTTCCAGGGTCCCCCAGGACCAGCTGGAGCACTAGGCAACCCTGGGCCACGTGGAGAGGGGTTTCCAGGACCGAAGGTGAGTCAAGTCTTTGAACATGTGTTAACAGTATATTCAAAATATGTTGTATCACCAGCCGCTGCAGTTTGGATCGTAATGAAATAATATTTTTTATAAATGCTTAAAAATGTTCCATATCTTTACTTTCAGTCAAGTTCATTTATAACTGTTTTTCTTTTTTTTTAAATATATATCGTTCTATATTGGTTTCCTCTTAAGATGTGTGACTTTGTGTAGCAGGCATTCTAAGGACTGGATTGGGCTATAGAGGCTGTGGTGTGTGGCTCTGCTCCATGTTATACACTTGCCACTTCTTTTAAATAAACATTTGTATAAAGAGGGGTTGAAATAGACAGAGTAGCAGCCTGGATTTAGACAGTGTATATAACAGAGCTGAGTCCTTGCAGAGCCAAAATGAACAAACACCAAAGAACCATGTGCAAATGCTCGTTCAAAACTGTCAAACGTAATGAACAAGTATATACAATACAGTTTTAGACAGAATTATTGATTAGTTATGTTGAGTGTTTGGCAAGTTACTGAAAATGTGTTATTAGTTCCAGTTACTATTTATTTATCAAAAAGTATGAATTACTTGGGAAAGTAACTTTTGCATTGCCCACCAAGTCAGGTGATCAATGATCATAAATGATGCAATCCTCTATGACTATTCACACATGAAATAATAGAGCCCATTTAAATGATGATAATTGTAATTGTGTTATTTTATTTATTTATTTATTTTTAAAGATATTTTTATTAGGTAGAACTTTGTAGAGACACCGGAAAGCAGGGCAATAAATATCTTGTCGGTTGGTAGTCGAACCAGCGATCCACGCTTCTAGACATGTACGCCAACATGGGACGTGCTCGCTACCACTCGGCCACCGGGCACCCCATAATTGTGTTATCTAATTTGAACAATGAATGGGTTTACAATGACACATTACCAAGTAGCATAATGTATTACTCACCACACTGGTAGTATGCACATTGTTGGTTTTTACCTCTGTTCAGATGCACAGTATAATGAGGAAATTCTTTTTGCAGCAAGGTAGCTGAAAAACACAAAAGATAATAAGATGAAAAAATAAAAAAAAACATGAAAAGAGCTGGTTTCACACAAGCAATGTAGACGAAAGTAGGAGGTTCATCTAATAATCTAATAATGGGCCATAAGAAGGAGAGGGAATGATAAAGCGCTGAGCTTAGAAATTACAGAAAGTATTAGAGTTAGGAGTTAAGAACCTGTTACATATGGGATACGTGAGTATCGTGAGGTAAATTAAATTTTTTGAAAGCTCTCTCAGATCAGACAGGGGGGATAATGAAACACCATCAGCTTCCTCTTCATTCACACCCCTGCTGAGCCTGTGTGTGGCTTCACCTTCAGAGCTGCAGAGAACCACTGTTTGTTTTCTGCAGGTGTGAAGGCAAGGCAAGGCAAGGCAAGGCAAGGCATCTTTATTTATATAGCGCATTTCATACCAAGGCAACTCAATGTGCTTTACATAAAGACAAAACATTTAAAAAGAACAGCATAAAACAAACCTTTTTTTAAGCAGAACTGACTGATTCCTAGAAATAACAACCAGGAAATGTTTCACTGATTACAACACAGCCTCGTGTAAATACGCGGGAAATCCACACTTTCAGGCCAAACGTGACATTTGAAGTGCGACTGCAAGTCAGGAGAACTGCCCTGAGATCAGTGACGGGTTTCATCACATTCACTATCTTTGTTTCAGGGCGACCGAGGATATGATGGTCCGAGGGGCAATCGTGGGCCTCCTGGTGTCGGGGTCAAAGGTGACAAGGTAGATACAGTCACCAAGAACTGTATTAGGAACACCGGTCCACCTGCTAATTCACCCATTTATCCAAGCAGTCAATCAAATGGCAGCAGTGTAGCGTGTTAGATCTTGCAGATTGTTGTAAAGTAAACTCTTTCTTCAGGGGAATATTGGACCACCTGGGCTTGCAGGTCCAGTTGGTGCTCCTGGTGTAGGACTGCAAGGAGAAAAGGTAAAACTTGATCATCACGTATCTGTGACTGTTTGTTACCAACTGTTATCTATGGGAAGAAAAAAAACAAACAAAAAAACAACAAACAACCTGTTCCCACCTCCGTCTTCTTTCCCTTCAGGGTGATCAAGGCCCAGTTGGACCTTCAGGACCCAGAGGAGCTCAAGGTCTTGGAATAATAGGCGCTAAGGTAGGACAGGAGGGGGCTCCTGATGATAATGATCTCAGAATCTGATGCAAAGCCACTTACTGTGATTGACGTGCAGCTGATTATCTGTCTGATTGTGTGATTCTGCATATTTGATCACATAAATGTGAGTGTGCAGCTGGCCTGTCAGTCAAATGTCTGCCAGTTTGCATCAGAGTCTCGAGTGTCAACGACACGTTTTATGAGACATGATGGATGGTTGATTATATGAGATACATTCATTTCACACTCAGATGTGATTCATATACAACAAGCCCAAAATTCATTGTTGTTTTCTCCACAGTATAGAAACACTAAATGCTGAATCTGTCACTGACTATGTGAATATTGTCTCCAGGGGAACCAGGGCCCCAGAGGAGAGCCCGGTCTGCCAGGTGAGAGAGGAGTGGGAGAACCAGGACCCAAAGTAAGTCAACCATGATGCTATTCACTTATCACTCAACCACAGAGCTCTCTTCAAAGGAAAAGTTTAACATTCAAGGAAATATGTTTGTTTTCTTTCTTAGAAGATACTCTCATGATGATATGCTAAATATGAAGCAGGAGGTTAGCTTAGCTTAGCATTCATTTAGATTGTGGAGGAAAAAATCTAAAATGACAGTAACATGTTTGTTTCAGGTCTCTGATGAATAATCAATAACTAGTTATTCAGCAGATACTCTCATTGTGACAAAAATCACAGTGAAACCAGCTTTAATCGATCACTGATAAGATCTAAAAGGACGTTGACAGTGCGAACAGAGCAGTGTGATCCAGTCAACTGTAGACTTATGTTTTTATTTTCCTCTCTCAGGGGGACCCAGGCGCCGAGGGCTTAGCAGGGATACCAGGTGTACCAGGAGAGGATGGAGCCCCGGGACAAAAGGTAACATCATAACATGAAACCAGTTCACTTTCTATTTAAAAAAATACAGAATATTGTACGTATTTCTTACCAGTCTGATCCTACTCTGGTTTCTTCTTAAATGACAACAGGGTGACCTCGGGTTACCAGGTCTTAGGGGACCTGACGGGGCCCCTGGTAAAGGTGCCCCTGGAGACAAGGTAAGAGAGAGTTTTCACAGTTTATGTGTTGTTTCTTCATGTCATGTGTTAATTAACCATCTAAAAGTTGAAATGAATTGTTTGCAGGGAGACAGAGGGGACAGGGGGACCAGAGGCCTGCCAGGTGCAGTTGGCCCTGTGGGGCCAATGGGGCCAAAGGTATGAGCAGCATGAACAGCAGAAGCACTTTACATGACAACGCTGTGTAATCATTTTCCAGTGTTAACAGTGCCAAATTTAAAATGATGTTGTTGCAGTTTTAGATTCTGTGAACAAAGTGTTGTTACACTGGATGGAAATTATAAACTAGAAAAGACAAGACCAGCCTTCATAGACAAAAAATGTTATTTATAGTAAATGATCTGGGTCTGCAAAGTTTTATTGGGTTTTTTCCCTGCCCATGTCCCATCAGTCCACCAAATTGGCTCTGGACATCTTTCCTAATCCTGCTGACATATAAACAAAAAAAGAAACATTATTAATTATAATTAGTTATTTTCATACTTGTAAGTCTGATGAATGTTTTCTTTTCCAGGGTGATCCAGGAAACATTGGGCCATCAGGTGTTAGTGGACCACCAGGGAGGGGTATACCTGGTGCTAAGGTAAGTCCATGTGGAGCTGAACAAAGTCGCTTTAACGGCCAAACATCAGCTGGTTGGATGGTTTGTTGGTTGGATGAATGGTTGGTTGGTTGGTTGGTTGGTTGGTTGGTTGGTTGGTTGGTTGGTTGGTTGGTTGGTTGGTTGGTTGGTTGGTTGGATGGATGGATGGTTGGTTGGTTGGTTGGTTGGTTGGTTGGATGGATGGATGGTCGGTCGGTCGGTCGGTCGGTCGGTTGGTTGGATGGTTCGTTGGTTGCTTGCTTGCTTGCTTGCTTGCTTGCTTGGATCATTGGATCGTAGGTTGCCTAGTTGGTCGGTCGGTTGGTTGACTTATCCCTGGCTGGTTTTCCTCAGGGGGAACCGGGTCCACAAGGTCCAGCCGGAGCTGTGGGGGAACCAGGGATCGGTTTGTCTGGGCCTAAGGTGAGTTCAGTGCAGGTTTTACTTTTCACTGATCCTCTGAAGTGATGGTGGTAAGTCGTGGTTTTGGTTTTCTAGGGTGACAGAGGAGCTCCAGGAGCTGCTGGATCTCCTGGACTGAAAGGTGAAGGCTTCTCCGGCCCTCCAGTGAGTCCCCACCTACATTACAGCTGTCTTTATCACTTTATTCTTCCTTATCCTTATCCTGCACTGTGTGACCTTTTTATTTTTATTTTTTTGGTTAACCGTCTTAGGGACTTACGGGACCTCCTGGGTTGACAGGAGAGACTGGACCAGAAGGTGTTGGTTTACCTGGACCAAAGGTAAAAGTTTTTGCAGGGAAAAAGATTTTTTTAAAACCACAGTAAACTGTTCATCTCTACAGAGTCTACCTTCATGTAACAGAAAGAGAGTTTGCAATAACATTTCTTCCTTGTTATTTCTCTAAAATATACATTTTCTTCTTGGATGAACAGCCATTAAAACATAAAATGATAATGGATGAAATATTGGCTTAAATTCCAACACTATGCAATTGATAGCATTTCTTCAGGTGTTTTTTCTTGTATGTTGATTGATTCAGATAATGTTGTTTCCTCTGTGTCTGGGGTGGTAGAATTATTATAAATTATAACATGATAGATATGTAACTCGTCAACTTTTTTCTTTTCAGGGAGACAGAGGTTTGCCTGGACCCCCTGGTCCTGCAGGGCCACCAGGAATTGGTCTGGTTGGCCAGAAGGTAATTTTTCCTGTTAGAATAATAACCTATAAACTGTAAAAACTTTACCTCCTAAAGTGATTAAATCCATGTTGGTTTTCTGTTCCTGTAGGGCTCATCTGGCCTACTGGGACCACCCGGTCCACAGGGGGTACCAGGAGAGGGCATTCAGGGACAAAAGGTATTGCTGTCACCTGTCACCTGCTTTTATTCAGCTCAATCAGCAACAGTGTAGAGCCAGTTGTAAAATGTGGTTTATGAATGGCAGAAATGTTATCAACACATTTATGTTAATGAGTAAAGGTATTTACGCAACAAGGTTTTAGGTCAAAGACTGAATCAGGACAACAGGTCGAAGACAAATTAAAGTTCATTTTAAATAATAAAATGTGATAATTCTGTGTCATATCTTCCCATGTTATTGTTATTATTAATATTATTGATTGTTTTGTTTGTCTTTTTTCTTTCGATTGTCTTTTGGAAAAGCCGACCCATTCAGAGTTTTACATTTTTGTGCTGACCAGTATAACTTGAGAGCAGTTTTATTTTAGTCATGATTAAACAATTATTATTCAGTTCAATCAAAGCAAATCATCTGACATGTTTTTGTTCACTCGCATTGATTACATACTTTCTACGGGTTTCATCTGGTTGTTTTCTTGTGTTGTTTCCAGGGGGATCCTGGATTTCAGGGGATTCCCGGCCCCCGAGGTCCTCCTGGACATGGTCTGCAGGGAGACAAGGTAAAATATGATATATTATATATATGCAAAATGATTAATAATTGATAAATATCTTAACACAAAGCACTTGAAGTGATGATTTTTAGTTCTTACTGGAAAATATCTATGATCACATCAAACCAGAGCAACAACAAATGCAAAATGTTGATGGTGTGTTCACTGACATTCAGGTGGTTCTAAGGTGCAGTTTATGCATCTATTTGATATCATATCCCTACTTTTTAATTACAGCTGAATAAACCGCCTAAATAAAACCCTTCATCTTCTTCTACAGGGGGACCGAGGGTTCAGAGGTGAGAAGGGCAAAAAAGGAGAGAGAGGTGAAGCAGGAGAACCAGGAACCATCGGACCTTTGGTACAGGATTTAATTGTCAGATGCATCATTTTGTTCATTTTACTATGTTGTTAATTTAAGATAAGTTGAGTTTAACTCATATTCAGTGTCTGACTCAGGATGGAGAGTTGAGTTCAGGAACCACTTCCTGATCACAACTCTGCTGTTTGTTTAATCTCTATAAACACTGTAATATAACAGCTCACTAATAACAGGTCTTTAACACCACAGGGTAGAGTGGGACAGAAGGGAGAGCCCGGACTCACAGTAAGTACACAGCATCTGGCATTGAACTAAAATAGTCCAGAAACAATGAGTGGATTGATTGATGGACAGAAAATAATTCTCAAATATTAGAATTGACTGATTTTTGAATGCTAAACGAACATGAAGCTGTCACCTCAGACGTTCTGATTATTCATGAAAGAATGGAGGCATTTATCAATATGCTAAACATGAATAGGTCACAGCCTCAGAGATGTAGTCGTGGTTCAGTGCTGAACTTTTGTATTTCTTGTCTTTCACAGAGAGATGAAATCATCAAAATAGTGAGATCCATATGCAGTGAGTAACACGTCAGGGGAGGATTAGTGATTCTCTTCATTTCACATGCATAACTGCAATTTTTTGTGTCTCTATATAAACTCTGTACAAAAAAAGGTTGTGACAGCACTCACTTTCAGTTAAACACTTTTTAATTCATAAAAACTGCTCGGCAGCAAGAAACGGACGCGTTTCGACAATCAGCCGTCCTCAGCGTTCGTCCGTTTCTTGCTGCCAAGCAGTTTTTATGAATTAAAAAGTGTTTAACTGAAAGTGAGTGCTGTCACAGTTGAGCACGCCAAGTCTGCTGATTATCTATATCAACTCTGACCACCTGGGTGTGTCTCTGTCCACTGTCCCGTCAGGTTGCGGGGTGACGTGCCGTCAAACCCCCCTGGAGCTGGTGTTCGTGATCGACAGCTCAGAGAGCGTCGGCCCCGACAACTTCAACGTCATCAAGGACTTCGTGAACGCCCTGATCGACCGGGCGTCGGTCAGCCGGGACACCACCCGGGTGGGGGTGGTCCTCTACAGCCACATCAACATGGTGGTGGTCAGCCTCAGACAGGAGGCCACGCGGGACCAGATCAAGTCGGCCGTGCGCTCCATGACCTACCTGGGCGAGGGCACGTTCACCGGCAGCGCCATCCAGCAGGCCAGCCAGGTGTTCAAGGCGGCGCGGGCCGGGGTGAGGAAGGTGGCCATCATCATCACGGACGGGCAGGCCGACAAGAGGGATTCGGTGAATCTGCAGAGCGCCGTGACGGAGGCTCACGGGAGCAACATCGAGATGTTTGTGATCGGGGTGGTGAACGAGAGCGACCCCCTGTACGAGGAGTTCAAGAAGGAGCTCCACCTCATGGCCTCCGACCCCGACGGCGACCACGTCTACCTGATCGACGAGTTCAAAACGCTCCCAGGTGAACACCAGTGATCACATGATGCTTGTTTATGGGCCAGTTAAAGCAGAAGTAAGCGATATATTTGTGTTAATCTAAGTCTTAAATAGTTATATCTTCCGACAGCAATCACTTACATAGAGTGTTTGGTCTGAAACACGGGTCTGTCAGTCACTCTGCTCTGCTCTGAGCCCAGGAGAAAACTTTTCTTGTATCCTAGAAGTTTTATCCAATGGACTGTTATGGTGCGTTCAAGGCAACCCGTAACTCGTGTTTTTCCGACCTGTGAAGTCATACCAGTTCGATCTGGTACGAGTTCACGGGTCAGAAGTTACGAGTGGCCGTTATAGTGACTTTCACAGGTAAAACAGGTCGGAGAAACACGAGTGGGTTGCCTGGAACGCTACAAAGTCGTAAGTCGTGACTTGAAGCTGTAATTTACGGTTTCAAAAGCCTGCCTGGAACGCAGCATTAGCCAAAACGACCGGATCGCTTACTTCTGCTTTAACTCTATTTATAATAAGAGATACATTGCCTGTTTTAAAGGTCCCATATTATGAAAAACAGGTTTTTTCTGGTCTCTACATACATAAACTGATCCTCCCTGAGCCTACCAACTCCTAGAATGAGGAAAGCAAACGGGTCCTGCATCGACTCTGCAGCCCAGCGACTGGTAAAACGCTGCTCATACAGGCTGTTCAGACTCAGCTCCTGTGGTGATGTCACAACGGGAGTGAGGCCGGCCCCTCAGCGTGATATAAAACGCCTACCACGTCTATTTCTATGGCTGCAGTGCACAACAAGAAACTCCTGAGCTAAATTGATGAAATACCGATCAATTTTAAGTCATAAAGTGGTAATAATCTTTGCCGTGTACAGTAACCATGTTACTTAAAGGTGCAGGCACAGAAACAGCTTGTTCTCAGTAGAGCTCATTTGAGCGACTTTTAGACAGCCGACATTCAGGACCACGGATCAGTTTGGGGCAATACATTTCGAATACAGTTTAGTTGGACGTCTGACTGCTGAGTGAAATTGAGTAAAAAGAGTATAATATGGGATCTTTAATCCTCTGATCATTGTAAGTGATTTAAATTCAATCCAATGCAATCTGTGATTTGTTCAAATTGTTTAGTGGTGAATTCAAGACCATGGTGGTTGTTTTTCTCAGTCAGATTCTCATATCTACACAGTTCAATCATTTTGGTTGAGGTCTTTGGTCAAATAAATCTTAAACCACATTCACATAATCCATATTTAGCAGATTGTCTGACACCTGCAGTGTTTTAACTCTGATGATGCTCATTTAGTCATGATGAGTACGTAGTCTAAATAAATCAGTTTTCACTTTATGATTATTGGCTGACATTAGTAATAATAACACAACATCTACAGTATGCAAAATTGGAAATTGGAAAAAGGAAAAAAAAAAAATTATCAGTCAGATTAATCCAAAACTCACCAGATAAACTGATTATCATCATATTGTTATCATAACTCAGTATCATTACTGGTTGTTGTCAACACTGGTATTTCACTGGTGGCAGAAATTTCAAGATCAGGGCAAATAAAACCCACACAACCTGCACTGAAGATAGTTAGGAGAGGAGGAGAAAATATGTGGAGCACATTTATAAGTTGTGTGAACTGGTTCAGTCATAATGTAAAATACTGCAAGATGATTATATCTCTCCGAACTGACAAAAATTAGTCTCCTCCTGTGGGAAGCTGTTAGTGTGCAGTGAGGATTTGAAACTTAGAAAGTGAAAACACCAACCTGGACATCACAGAGTGAAAAAAATCTGTTATAACTGACAAAAATGTAGGTTGAAGATTAATCTAGTTCTTTATTTACATAGTGTAAAAAGAAAATTTCAAATAACACATTGCTGACACTTGGTGGCACCAAAGAGTTGAGGTGTATGCTGGTCAGTGTTGTGTTGAGGACGCTCAACCTGGAACAAACCTCTCCTTGACAGACACATGTGTACATAACTATACATAACTTATTTATTTACCCTTTACGTCTCTCTGGTCCCTCAGCTCTTGAAAGAAAACTGCTGAGACACATCTGTGAAGATGGAGAGAGGCCTTTGTTCAGCCCTTTCCCGAGCTCCAGGTTCCCCCCAGGCATCACTGAGGTCTCTGGTAACGTCCGGGAACCTCCGCACCGGACGGACACAGACACGCCCACCTTCACAGGAGACTTCAGGAGAGTGCAGAAAGTGGTGAGGAGAGTTGGGCTGGGGGGAAACAGTCACTGGGAGTCACAGAGGCCTCCAGAAATGCTACATAGTTTTTCATAATGGCATTACGTTTATACTGGGCACCAGGACACCATCCTCCTAGTGTAGATACAATATGGGCCTCCCTAATATATACATGTATTTTAACTTTATTTTTAAAGGTTTAGTTTAACATTTTGGCAAATTGGCCCAATGCCATAATCCCTATAGTTTTAGCAGTAGGTTTGTTACTTTTAATTGTCGGTGTAAGATATTTTTAGAACGGCGGAGCAAAGCTGTGAGCTGCTCAGAGCTACGCTACAGAGGCTAATAGAATTTCTTGGTTTTCCTAATCAAACTCATCAAATACACAATCCAACAACTCCACAACGCTCTGGTGGACAAGTTGTGTCCTGCACATTCACCACGCTATGAGATAATAACACAACGTTACGAGACAGAGTTGTTTTCGAGGCAAATGCAGAGACTGTTTGCCGAAAAACTGACCCCGACAGGAACACGCATCAGCTGTTTTGCATGAATTTACCTTGAAAACAACTCTGTCTCATAACGTTACGTTATTATCTCATAGCGTGGTGAATGTGCAGGTTACAACTTGTCCATGAGAGCGTTTTGGAGTTGTTGAGTTTGATGAGGGAAACTATCATCTTACCTGGATAATTAAAGGTCCAAAATCTCTCTCCTCTGGTGCAGCCCGGCCCTCCAGCCCCCCACCACAGCAAAGACCCCATCCCTGCACCCAGACCCAAGCCTGACGACAGGACGGCCACGGAAGCTCAGAGATTCCCGTTCTTTGACTGGGAGCCCTTCAGACCCGTGACGGAGTTCCTGCCTCAGTTTGAGGTGAAGAAGCCCTCGGTCCACATGGTGATGACCGGAGCCGTCGGGCCGGCCGGTCCCACCCTGAAGACCCCGACTGTGGAGAGGACGCCAGCGCCATCTCCACCGACCCCGCCGCTGCTGCCCTCTGACACGGACATGTCAGGTGAATGTTAAACAAGTCCTCTTCTCTGAGCTCATGAGATTGTTCTGTTTGTTATTCAAACATCCCACTTCATGCTTTATGTTACAATGCACAGGTTTAGCTACACACTCAGAGAGGTGAGCCCAGCAAACCGAGCTGACCTCGATGAGAGGCCGCCACATTTCAGTTCTCTGTGTTGCCAAAAATACAAATAAATTAAATTAAATTGAAATTATTTGCGTCAATTCATTTTGAAAGAGCAAAAACCAGTGGGGAATTCCAACCCCGTCACATGGTTTATTGCTGATCAATACTGGAACTATGATCAGTCAGTCAGTCAGAGACATTTGCAGTTATGGGGCTGGCCCTGCCATTATGGTCCAGTCAAACCTATACGGTCCTCTACACACTGTTTCTTACCTTATTCCCCACCCACAGTCTGATGTGAAAAGGTTGAGACAATGAAGTCAAGACAGAAGATTGACACCAGTCTCATCTCTCAGCAAAATAGCTTTGCAATAGAATATAATGGAAAAGTTTATTTATGTTAGTAATTCAATTCAAAAAGTGAAACGTATACCTTATATAGATCAATTACACATAGAATGAAACATTTCATGTTTTTATTTATTTAATTTATTTTAATTGTAATGATTATGATTTACATTTAATGAAGACCTAAAAATCAGTATCTCAAACAATTTGAATATTGGGAAATCCAAAAACGATGCGCTCAACCCTCCAAAAGTATAAATGGGTGCTGAATCCTCAAAACAAAAGTCAAATGTACAAAAAGTACAGGTCTGCACTCCAATTTAAAGTATTTATTGCCACACGACATTACACACCTGTGTGTGTTATGTATGCAGTGGTTTGCCTGATACACGCTGAAGAAGGGTTTCTCCTGAAATATTACAAAAGACCAATAAAAAAAAGCATTTTTAATATGGAAATGTTGACCCTCTGAAAAGGATGTCCATCTATATGTATCTATAGCATGGTTAGGTTAGGGCTATTTGACTTGAACTACTAGAAATTGACTTTTCCATGATATTCTAATTTATTGAGATGTACCTGTAGCACAGAGACTGGAAACAGCTGGCCTGGCTCTGGCCACAACTTTAAAGCGCTTTCCCTCATACATGTAAGAACCAATGTACTTCCTGAAATGTTGAATTATTCCTTTAAAATCCTAAAAGAAAAATGTACAGGAATGTAAATTGGATAAGTAGATAAAACCTTCAGCCCATATGATTTAAACTCTTAAACATCTTTTTATTACAGGATGATTATTTAATTTTACAAAAAAAACAAAAAAACAAAACTTCAAACTTTTCTTCAAACACAGCAGATAAAATATTTGAATATAAATTTTAAACTCACTTCAGACACTTTGTTTTTTGTCTCGTCTCCAGCGGAGCGGTGCAGCCAGGTCCTGGACCCAGGACCGTGTCGCGACTACATAGTGAAGTGGTACTACGACGCCACGGCCAACTCCTGCGCTCAGTTCTGGTTCGGAGGTTGTCTGGGAAACGGCAACCAGTTTGAGACAGAGAAGAGCTGCAGAGAAACCTGCGTCAAGGCCTGACGCGCACGGCCACGTCCGTAAAGCGCTCAAACTCCCTGCTCTGACTTCACGTGTGACTTTTTGTGCCACCGAGTTCACGTCAACTTCACTGCCTTAGTGTTTTTTTCTTGTAGCTACTTTGAAGAGAATAGGGACACAGTGAGCATCATTACAGCTAAACTAGCCTTCAGACAGAGCTTTAGGTCTTAAACTGTTGAGTATTATAAATCTGTTTTTTTCTTTTTCTGTTGGTCAGAGGAGTTCATGTACATGTGTGAACCCAGTGGAGCTAATGCAGAAACATTATGTCTGTGATGTTACTTACAAACCGTTGAGCAGTTCTGTAAAATAAAACATTTTAACCACTAACATTTCTACTCCGTAAGATAATCCTTTTGTATAATTCAATGATGTATTTTTTTACTCAATGTCTTTTTTTATGTGTGTTTTTTTAAATAGTGTGTAATGTCATTCAAAAACAAATAAATACACTTTTTAATCACACACACTTCAGGTTAAATGAGCTTATTGGGAGACACTTGGAGATTAGTGTTTGCTAAATGAATGTAATGTAGGAGAAATATTAGATTTGGCCTTGCGCCCGACAGCAGAACGTTAACAGGCTTTTTCGAACACATCAGCAGAGGAAGCAGCTGCTGCCGTAGTTGTGTTTAAACCACATCATTTTCCACATCCTCATTTCACCAAATTAGCTCCACACTGTCAAATAAATAAACTACAATTACCAGCCTCATGGTCGTACGCCTCCGCCACTCAGATCACATTCCTGTTTGTATCATATTAAACATAAACGTTGATATTTGTGCCAAGTGTGAAGGGATTCCGTTGACGACTTTGTAAGATATTGTGTTCACAGTCACTCTGACCTTTGACCTATGATTGCTAAGATCTAATCAGTTCATCCTCCAGGCCAAGCCAAGGTTTGTGCCAAATGGAAAGAATTTCTGTGGAGGCGGATGAGACCGGGTTGTGATAACTGAAGTTGGGAAGAATGAGCACCAGAAGAACAAGAGGATGATGACGCACCGAGAAACACTTCCTTCACCTCAAAGTTTCAAGTTGGAGATGATTACATATAATTAGTGAGGAGAGGCGGCTCTCAGGACAATGCATCTTCAGTGGCATAAAAAGCTGATGGAGTGGCTGCGAGGTTTCTTCTTGAGAAGAATGCAAATGGCCGGTGGTGATAGGGGAGTGCAGTCGCCTCCTGTCTACGCAAATGAAACAGGAGCGAGAGTGATGACAGTAGGAAAATAGAATTTTAATCTCTCACTTGATTGTACATTCAGTGTCACGTTAATACATGTAGATCAACGTTCAGGAAGTTTGAGTTTCACAGAGCGCCGTCACTTGTAGAAGACGAGAAAAGACGACATGATGATGGTTCCAGGCTGCCGAGACGGGTTCGGATCCTGCCTGTCAAACAAACCGAAGTAGACGATGGTGTTGGAATCTGATCCACTCAGGTCCAACTGAAAGAGGGAGAGGAACACTGTGTTAATGAACTTAATGAACCTGATCAAAACAAATGAAATTATGTTCATATTCTGGAAAGGAAAAGCCAACCAAGTCCCCGAAACTTTGAGACCAGCATGTGTTCAAACCGTCCCTCACTCTGACGACTTAAAAATAAAACAAAACTGGGTTTTGAAACCAGATTTAGACAAAAAGTCCATAAATAACATTCATTTTACAAAGAAAACAGGACATACAGGGAGTAAGTGAGTGTCATCTAGAAATAACAGGCAAAATATTAATGCAAAACAAGAGCTCAGAATAGAGTTTGTTTATAAAACCCGGGGCAGGGATGTCTTCATTATGTAGAGAGAGGGATTCTGGGAGCTGGTGCAGCTGTAGTGCCTTGCTTTACTACAGATGGAAATTAGCTGTTGAAGCTAAATCTGGTACAACAACCATCTTTTCATTCCTTTACAATTGATCAATGGTATTGTACACTGTCCTGTATTGAACTAAATTAAATGAATAATTACTAAATTCATTTAAAATACTTTAGAACAGCCTCTAGCAGGACAGTGGAGCAGGCTGACGTTATAGCCCAGGACGGTGCTCTGTGGGTGAGAGAAGCAGAGAGACTGGGCTGCCTGGAGCATGAACCAGCCGCCTCGCTTTCACCCGCTGGGTGTTTGAGAGCGAGTTGCCTCGGCTGTCTCCGGTGCGGAGGAGCTTCTGACTCCGTGGCTGCAGCTGTGGCACAACGCAGTAGTCTGCAGGAGTCTCTGGCTGCAAGAAGTTGCGCACCATTTGTGTAGTGACAGTGTAAGTGCATTTTCAGTGAAAAAACAAACAAACTTTGTCCCGACTGTGCCCCGGGTTATTAATTATCATCCTAAATACATATTTTACGGGGACGGTCTTGACGCAGGTGCCCTATTGCCCAATTGTTTCGTCCATGGTCCGACCTGACCACTGCCTCCTGGTTTTACTATTTAGAAACAGCTTCTCCTCACACTGATGGGCTCACTGGCTGTTGTAGGTCACACAGAGACATCAGCAGAAATGAGAGACTTTTGCACATGCAATTAAAAGTTCCTTGTAGGGGCTTTAAGTTATATTAACATTCAGAGGCAGAGCTGCAACTGGCTGTTTTCATTATCAACTATGCTGTTAATCATTTTCCATTTTATAGCCCATGTTGATGATGTGGCAGATCATCAAAACCCCTAATAAATTCAATCTATTATCACATTAAACTAATGATTAATGGAAAATCCTTAAAATGACTTAAATTACTATCAAAACTGTTGCTGCTTATTATTATCCTGTCAATCAAAAGAGGGAAAAAGAAACATGTAATTGAGTCACAGCTCAGTCCACATAGGAATCTGAATATGAGAATAAGAAAAGTGCTGCACATGACTGCAGAGAACATGAGGAGGATCAGGAGTTTACATCAGGAGCCTTTATGGTCAATAACTCACTTCAGAATAATTAAGCGCTCCTTAATTCTAATGGGCTTACTTCACTCAAATGCTTCACTTCAGTCTGACCTCAACTTCTGTGTGAGGTTCTTGTAAATCCACTGGAGGAACAGAGACGCACTGGGGCTTACACTTGTCCTCAGTTACCCTGAATACTGTACAGTGTGTGTGTGTGTGTGTGTGTGAGAGATCTCATTAGATTTCATATCTGAAAATAATCTCATGTTTCCTCGATGTGGATAAATGTAAAAGCCTCTAACAATAACTAAGTCTCAAAAATGCATCTGGTGGTTCAGTTGCACTGAGGAGAAATTCATTACCACAGTACATCAATGTAAAGGAGGGTTCGGGCTATTAACTGGTTTTATCTTACTGGATTCATTTCCTACTTTTGAGGCAACACGTTTCTATATGTGTTATACGTTTTCTCTATGTTAACGATGATTAGCAGCACCATTCAATACATTTTTGATCTTATCTATTATTATTTATATTTCAGGTTGACCACCGAGTAGACTTTTAATATCTGTGGAGTGCGGTTTGGATTTTAATGAACAAACTTAAGAGAAAAAGACCACAAAAAAAAAAAGATATGTGCTGCAGATCCAATAGCTTAAATATAGACAGAAAGATTTTACAACAAAAATGTTACAATACCTATGTAAAAAAAAAAAACCCCATTAATAAAAAATATGTGCAGTGTGAGCCTTGTGATAGACTGGAGACGTATCGAAGGTGAAACCACTCTGTCCTTATGACAGCTGGGAGTGGGTGGATGATGGATGGATGGATGGATGGATGGATGGATGGATGGATGGATGGATGGATGATGGATGGATGGATGGATGGATGGATGGATGGATGGATGGATGGATGGATGGATGGATAGACAGTGTGCGGTATAAAGTAGTTACAGTACAAAAAACAATAATACGTGGAACGGGAAGGGTTATATGGCCTTATTGTATATGGCCTAGGTGCAAGCTTATGTCATTCCGACAATTTCCCTTTACCTGCATTTCAGCCTCACTGGGCTGTTACCACGGTTACTGACTTCCCAATTAGAAAGATATGGCAGGACAGAAAACAGTTGCAAATGTACATATCCAGCATCACAGATCGTATTTCTGTCCTCCCGATGAACATAGGGTTAATAAAGCCTCTGCTCGTAGCTCTGGTTTTGGTCTCCACCAGCTTCCCCTGCCACCCACCTGCTTGGTGATGTCCATCCTCCAGGGGTCGACCTGGAGTCCGTCGCACCAGCCTCCTCGGCCGTACAGCCAGGTGCCGTGTTCGTTTGGTACCGCTCCCTCTTTCACCCGCATGGCGCAGCCCAGAGCCGTTCCTGAGGCAAAAAACAGAAACATATGAAACTCAGTGACAGTGATTACCTCCTCAGTCCTCAGGCCGATTCATCTATCAGCTGATTAACAGAAAATTAACTGATAACTGAACATGTCAGTCAATTAACAAGCAACATTTCAACTTCACAAATGTGAGGATATTTTTAAAATCTTAAAAAGCGTTATGTGTGAGTGATCATCTTTGAGTTTTGCTGACTGGGCAAAACAATACATTTATGAAATGTATTTTTCACCATTTCCACTTTAATAGATTAATAGATTCATCAATTTATTCATTGAAAACACAATGGGAACAAAATTAAACTTTTTTTTAACATTATGTGAACCATGAACATTTAAGGGTATCTAACTTCTATACAAACATGTATCTACTATAAGGTTATTGATCAATAAGAATAACAATAGAAATGTATTTTGCTTAAATGTATTAAAGCAGAACTGTTGATTTTTGACCCTGGAATAAGCAGCAAAACAAAACAATCTTAATTTCTGAGCTCATTAAAGCAGCATTAATCAATATTTTTTATAAACGACAGTGTATGAAATGGCAAAGTAACAAACTACAGAAGCCTGCAGGGAATTATTTCAGTCTTTACCACAACTTCACTGTTTTGTTTCACTCTTGCAGAGGAAAAATATTCACCAGTTGAACAGAGATGTTTATAAAGATGAAGTTTCTGCTGCCTCCTAGTGGTTAAAAAAAATCGCCAATGTAAATTTGAATTTTTTTTTTTCATTACCAATTTAAATTTTGGATGAAAAGTCCTAAAAGTGTACAGAAAACATGACATTTAAACATGTGCATCTCCTTGACTGGTGAACTGCCTCTACTGAGTAAAATCACGTGATGTGATGGAAAGCTCCAGAGCAGCTGCTAGAAAAAAAAAGGCCCATTTCTAACCTGCAGTATCGAATACGCGGGTGTTGTTGAACACGGCATTGACCAGAAAGTGGTGGGACGTGACGCAGAACTCTCCGCAGCCGTACTCGTCGCTGCCGTGGCCGGTGATGATGGCGACCAGCTCCACCTGGAAACACACACACACACACAGCTGCTGAGACGCTCCACAGACGGGACGGTCGCCATGGTGAAAACAATCGGTGTCATCGATACCTCACCTTTTTAGTAGAAGCCGGGACAGGGAATTTGATTGGCTGGTAGTTCTTGTTGTAATTTTTGTCGAAGGTCCCCCCGCTGTACAGTGACATCACTCTGAAGGGGCGGG
This sequence comes from Trachurus japonicus, assembly GCF_045865225.1. Lineage (NCBI taxonomy): Eukaryota > Metazoa > Chordata > Actinopteri > Carangiformes > Carangidae > Trachurus > Trachurus japonicus. Next base: position 5,392,318 of record NC_140922.1, read on the forward strand.
GCTCCTCCACAAGGTTACCTGTGAAACCCAGAGCTTAGTAGCAACTGAAAATGTTTGAAACTTAACAAAATAAAACTGTGCTTTAACTCCTAGACAAATTGTAATTAAATTTCAAGTGACCAAACATGACGGCAGAGCTCTAACGGTTAATTTATTAATTAATCAAGAGGAAAACTGGCAGAATATGTGAGAGTTAATTCATTTGAGTCATTTTTTTTTATCATGAATTACTTTCATTTTGACAGTAACTGACTGACTACCACTGGGTTCAAGCACCATGGATTATTGTGATCCAAACCAATTTTTTTTTATATATCATGGACAATAAAGAATATAACATAGTTATCATTAGATCAAAATTAAAAGCTAATGTTTTCAATCTTTGGTCAATATTATTGCTTAGATTAAAATTGAATGGCACATTAAAGAAAAATGATCCCCGATCCCATAATCTCTTGTTTATGACCGATAAGACTACACAAATATACACATCGTATGTGATAAATAACGTTATCCACCGCTCCATGGATTGATTTCTTGCTGGATTCATTGCAAACAAATGCACATATATTGTAAATGAGGTTGCTCCTCAATATATCTCCGAGTTTAAATAAAGGTTATGAATGAATGAACATGGCGGAGAGGAGGGTTAGCAAAACAGAGGAAAAGAGACCAGACTTGCATAGTTCCCCTTTAACAGCTTGCTAAGCTAATAAAATGAGATCTGTGAGAAACAAGAAAAAGAAAAATATTTTTGGTTTGAAAATGTATTTACTTTAACTATTCTTTATATCTATCATAAAATAGCTTTTAGGTCCATTTAAATCATCACACTCAGTTGTACATGACAAATACATTTATAGAACATTATCAATTTAAATGTATCATGTTATAAACATTTTTAATTTAATTTCACAATAGATATTATCTGGTGGTTATTAGTGTGTGGACAGTGAAAATAACAACTGTTCATTATTTGGCATATCAAAACAAAACAAAACAAAAAAAACATCCACACAGCCAAACTTCCAAATAAAATGAGCCGAACTATCACTTAATACAATCTAAAAGCACATGATATGAGTCTCAAGAAAAACTAAAACTCATATCCGGCTCTAATCGTGTCAGACAGGCTCCTGATTATCCCCTGATCATCCTGTGCGTCACGGTCACACTGAACTGTAGTTGAGTCAAAAATCTTTCCGCAAGATAAAATCTTTGTTTTTGCTGTGATTGTCATGTCATCCCTGGTGCTGGTCTGTGCCAGTAACTATTTACAGGCAGACTGTTCCTTCCTGCCGACAGATTCCAGCTCTCTGCTTTTCAGAAAAAAAAACCTCCACTGAGAGGAAATGGACGGAAAATGTCCTGAGACGTTATTTAAGTAGTTGTTCTCCTTTATCACAGAGGGGGCGTCAGCTGGTTGCTGCTCACTGTCAGGTTGCCTCAAACAGGCTTTGGCTCATCTCACCATTAAATCCTGTGACACCACTGTCATGTGTTGACTCTGACACACATGGATAAAAGCTTATGTTATGTGTTTAATGGATGTAATTCACCATAACCTGCTGTGCTGTATGAACTGTACACTCTTAGGTCTGTGGCCGGGTGAAGGTTTCAGGGTGAATATCTCCCATCTTTGGTTGTGGTTTTGGACCACAGCATTTCTGTGGTTTTGTTAAGTCAATAAAAAATAATGAAGGTATTTGAGCGATAAAAGAAAGAAACAGTTGTCTGCAATTTCCTGCAACATTATCTATATCCAAATGTTGGTAAAATTAGAAACTTTGGGGAATTTGGGAGGATGCAAACAAGTGTACTGTTGCCATGGAGTTTGTTAGACAACAGTGGGATACAGCGTTTTTTTTTAGCTCACATCTGTACACACTTAAGCAAATTGGTTCCAATAAAAGAATACCAAATTAGCTTTTAGCAGTCCCTGTTTGTTGTGTATCCGATGTAGAGACAGCCATCAGTGAATTACTCTGATACTGAGGACAAAACTTAGAAACATGAGGATTCTCAGTTCAGTTCTGCAGTTATAAGGACTGCTGCTGTTTTCCTGTGATTTCAGATTTATGGACATTTACATCAGACAGGTTTGACTGAGTTATTTTACCTGTCTGGTTGCTGGTGCTGAACCTCAAGTTGAGGGAGACGATCCACGGCATCGCCCACGGCACCGTCTTCATGGTGAAGGTGCATTTGTTGCCGTCCAGCAGCGGGATGAGGGGCGTCACGTCTGTGAACCAGCGCCCAATGCCTCTGCAAAGTAACACACACAACTAGATCATATTTATCATCTCAAGAAACAAGATAGAGCAAGGAGCAAGTCATGTATGAGAAAGACATTAGTTATTCAGGCTGTTTTTAACAGCCACTGGAATAAGGACTGGGTGGTACAGCTCAAATCAATAAGCATCACCATATTAAAGGGATAGTTCAACATTTTGGCAAATTGGCCCATTGCCATAATCGCTATAGTCATAGCAGTAGGTTTGTTACCTTTAATTGTCGGTGCAAGCTATTTTTAGAACGGAGCACAGCCACAAGCTGCTCAGAGCAAGGCTGTAGAGGCTCATGGGATTTCTTGGTTTCCCTCATCAAACTCATCAAATACACAATCCAACAACTCCAAAATGCTCTGGTGGACAAGTTATGACCTGCACATTCACCACGCTATGAGATAATAATGGAACGTTACAAGACGTAGTTGTTTTCGAGGTAAATCCAGAGACTGCTTGCTGAAGAACTGCCCCTGAAGGCAACGCGCATCAGTGGTTTTGCATGAATTTCCCTCTAAAACAACTCTGTCTGGTAACGTTCCGTTATTATCTCATAGTGTGGTGAATGTGCAGGTCACAACTTGTCCACCAGAGCGTTGTGGAGTTGTTGGATTGTGTATTTGATGAGTTTGATGAGGGAAACCAAGAAATCCCATGAGCCTCCGTAGCGTAGCTCTGAGCAGCTCGCGGCTCTGCTCTGCCGTTCTAAAAACAGCTTGCACCGTCAATTAAAGGTAACGAACCTACTGCTGTAACTATAGCGATTATGGCAATGGGCCAATTTGCCAAAATGTTGAACTATCCCTTTAACAAGAACAATAACAACTGAATTACAGTGTTTGCAAGAGTGAAATACAAATATTGGTATCACTTTCAGATTTGTGCTGTACAGTAAATACAAAGCTACAACCAGGACGCTGTTAGCTTAGCATAAACACTGAAAACAAGGAGGAACAGAAGTCCAAGAACTGACCTACCAGTGCCTCCAAAGCTCAGTAATTAGCAAGTTTTATATCATTCATTCATAATTAGAAGAACAAAATGAAGAAAAAAAATGTTAAGATGTCAACTTGGTGTGCTGAAAGGGGTGATGTGATTGGTCAGTCACAGTGACTTCCTGGCAAAATGTTGAATTATTCCTTAAACATTTGTTGAGTGCCACACTCCTTTTATTGTATTAGAAAGCCTCAGAATTTTATTAAATATTTTAAAATCATTTTGAATATTTAATTTACAGAATAGAAACCAGACCCAAACACCAAAACCCACGTATTTATTCAAATCTGTGGATTATTCAGCGTGACTTCTCATTATTATAATCATTATATCTTTCATGGTGTTTAACGTCAGCATCTTACCTGCGGAAGGCCGTGATCCACCGGCCCAGCTCCATGTTGCAGTATGGACTGAGGCGATCGCAGCACACAAACAGCTGCACTGTGTGATCCCACTCGGCGCAGGACAAGTCCCTCTTGCCGGGACATGATAGGGACGCGTCCAGCTCCAACATGTCGAAGTCCAAAAAGCCTGTGGACAGACATAACCTACAGATGTTAGTGTCATTAGAGGGCTTTAAATGGCTTCTACTCAGCTGCTGCTGTAGTAAAACCTTCACACGGTCACTCTCAGATAATGATGGTTTTCAGAACAGGGAGAGCTGGAAAAGCTACAATAAACTTTCCATTTAACAGCTACCAGAACAATCTCACTTTTTTTTCTTGTTTTATTTATTTTGCATGAACATATCATTTAAAATAGTATGAATATTTATTATGATTGAGGATGTGCGAAGGGGAGGGGGTATGAAACCCAAAAGGGCTTATATGAAAACCCCACCCTTGAATAAATAGTTGTCACTTATGGAACAATGTGGCTGTTAATCAGGACTCTCAAGTTCTGAATTCAGCTTGGAGTGAGAGTTTTTTTGGGGGGGTGGGAGATATAAATTCTACACGACTACAGTATACTGTATGTATAGTGTGTATATATATATATATATATATATATTAGTATTATTATACTACCAGTATATTATACTATATATATTGTGGCATTTGTCCATATCGCCCTATGGTCAGTCCGTCACTGTCTGCAACCTGTGCACGCTTGTCAGAGCAATCAGAGTGTGTGCTCGCAGCACTGTGGAAATCTACAGTCGACTTTACCCGGCAACAAGAAATATTATTTCCCGATTGGCTGATAGGTCGCTAATTCAAGCCAGCTGTATGGATGGACTAAACATAGCAATCTGCCTTCGTATCATCCATTCATAGATTACTAATTAATGTGTGACGAGTTTTATCACTTCTTAGCATGAGAAATGTCATGTCTGGCGTGTGAATTGATTGAAATGTGTCTGTCATCCCTGTCAACATGGGAATCAGACCAACAACCTTAAGGTCAAGACAGAGCTAATCAGGCAGACACATGATCATCTTTCTATAAGCACTGATGCATTGAGTAGTGCACCCCATGTGTGTCTGTCTGTCAACCTGTCTGTGTGTAACTGTATCACATCAAGGTGGGGGTGTGGTTGTGTTTGATAGAAATGTATGGGAGATAGGGCTCATAGTAGATTAACTGCAGAGATATCAGAGGAGTCCCTGATTAATGAATTGGGCTCAGCTGTGGCTCTGGCCTGAGCCTCAAAGGTTGCCATGGTAATTTTAGGGGATTGCCATGACGATAGAAGGCAGAAATGTTGAGAAAGAGGGGGATTTTCTGCTTCATCACTGGTCTCACATTTGGGCTTATTCTGACAAAACGGTAGCTCCTATCAGAATAAGAAGCAGACCGCCAGCATCCAGAGGACTCCCCAAACACATTGATATGTTTTTGGTGTTTTTTGGGTAAATATTTTGGAAACTTGTGTAAGATAAAAACAGGGGTCCCCTCTGTTTGTCTTTGTGTTGGAGTCAATGGGCAGCCTGGGAGCGTCAGCCCTGTGGCACTAAATACTGACATTCAAACAGACACAGCAGTACAGTTCAGTAGTAGTTGTAAGCCTGTGAATATTCTCATTTGTCCAGCTCATAGTTATCTCAAGGACCGGTCCTAGTCTGGTCAGATGCGTACATGAACTGATGAAGCCTCTTGGATGAGAGGTGAAACGTCTTCCTAGACAAATAACCAAGTCCAGTTGCGTTTGATTTAAATTTCATTGAGATAGTAGTAGTTGTAGTTACCTGAAGGCAGGTCGACTGTAGCCACTGCTCCTTTCTCACCCTGCATCTGGACTTTGTCAAAGACGGGAACCACCTTAGCAGGACTTTTAAGTTTGACCTGCAGATCTGCATAGAAATCAAACCTGGAGACAAGGACCACAAGGTTAAAGATAAAAAAACATTATGACTACTTGGTTTAAGTGAAATGTAAGAGAAAGAGCAAGAGATGCTGTTGATCATTTAACGTTTTCTTTGCACAAACCACCATGAACCAATATATATATTTCAAACCGAACTGATACATGAATAAAAAATACATTTTCTTATTAAATGAGTAGCATTTTCTCCTCATTAACATCTTGGTATAATTTAAATGTTGGAGCATAAACATCCACACTGAAATAGCCTATACCTATACAATCTAATTTAACACAACTCATTAAAACCACAATGTATAATGATAAAAAAAACAGTAATAATAAAGCTGATGGTGTTTATTTTTGATAGAAGCAGGCTGCTGGTTACAGTGGAGTCTCTCACCACTGCGCCTGCCAGTTGACAAACTTGAAGGAGGGGTAGAGGAACCAGCCCATCTCAGCCAGCGCCCCCTGTGGGTCAATACTGATGAAGAAGTTTGGGGAAGGAGTCCTCTGGAAGGACACATTCACCTTCTGTCCAAACCTACGAAACAAATGCAATTATTATACCATCATTTAATAACACACATTTACATTTACACATTTACATTAAACAATTACATAGTTTAAAAAAAAAATCTCTTATCAAGAGCTTTCTAATTTCATTTCCTCTTCTGAAGACATGTGGGAAATTATTTAGAAGAGTTTTATCTTGGACAGAGTCAGGCTTCAGAGAACCACTACTGTAACCTTTTAAAAAGAACAGTTAATCTATGTTGAGGAAGTTGAGCAACAGCGACAGTTGGGCCGGTCTTACTGTAGCGCCTGAGCAACCGACGGCTCCAGGTGCACCATGGCAGCTGGGATGCCCAGCTGCGAATAACATTCATCCCCAACGCAGTTCATGTCCTGGATCGGGTTACCGGGGAGAGCGTAGACAAGGACACCGGTGGCGTTGGATTTGGCCATGGACCGCACCTGGAAGGATGGAGAGCAGCCGATGCTGATGAATTCACATGAAATCAAAGGCAGCACGGTGATGTTCACAGGAAGACATGGAGACGACAACACTGTGTGTGGGTGAGCTACAAAGAACAAAAGGCATCAGAACTACAACTTAACAATCTTACATTATTTCCTTTATGGATTAAATCATTGAAATAACATAACATAAAATATATATAATTAAGAAAAGTTATCACAATGCTTCCATTGTAAAACATGATGTTTTACAATGATGAAACAGAGAAAAGCTGAAAATCTGAAACCAAATAATATTCAGCATTTCTGTTGCATGAACAAGACAAACAATTAATCAGTTGTAGAAAATAGTAACAACTAATGGATTTTTTGTGCTTAAATGCTGCGTCGTCAAATCAGCATCAGAAAATATGATAAATATTATTCAACAGTTCCCTTCTGTGACTTCTTCACTACATGTCTGTGGATCCACTTGTTTTAACTGGATTACCCTCCATCCTGTAACATGTGACTTTGGTGTGACATTTATACAACTGTTCACAGATTCCACATTTTCATTCATGCACATGAGCAAAGAAAATGAATCATTTAGGCCTCTATAATACTTTAGCTAAAGAAAACCTTCCCTGCTATTGAACACTGTGACCCACCATAATCAAACTGAATTATTTTACAAACCTCAAAATAATCTGAACATCCTGGGTCTGTGTAGAGTTCTAATATCATTTTACGGGTTTTTCCATCAAGATATAAAAATATTTAATGTCACTTCGAAAAAGTTAGGTCTAGAGAAACTGAAAATGCTGGCCCACTCAGCTCATTAATAATTAGGTGATCTGGAATATTTTCTTGAAGAAAGTGACGAAATTCACTGATTCCAGCTCCAATCAGAGGATTTAGAGATTTAAATTCTTGAGTTGAAGCCAAAAAATGAGTTTTATACAGTCACAGTGGCCTTTCACTTTTGACCACTAAAATCGAATGCCTTAATCCTTTAATTCATGTGAATTTTTGTTCCAAATCAGAAGAAACACCCTCAAGGTGCAACTGAGATCACATTCACAAGAATAAGAAGTGTGGACAGGGAGTGAACCTGAAATCATCATTCCTTTATCTGTTCATCTTCATCATCACCATCACACTGCATGAGCTGGAGGAGGAGGCGACAGACCTTAGTGAAGAAGGAGCAGCTGCCCTCCGAGACCCAGGCCACAGCTCCTGCCACAGACGGGGAAGGATCGCACCCGTTCCCTGCATCAACCAGATTGGACCCCTGACCCCAGCGTGCCATGAGCCAGTCGTACCTGGCGTCTAGTCTCTTGACGATGACAGGCATGTTCCACCCTGTGTGAAACAAGATATAATTATAGCTGCTGCGCAGCGATGGGTCGGGTCCGGGCTACTTTTGGGCAAATTTAGGCAATTCTGAGCAACAAACAGGAGAATAGGAAGACAGGACAGTTGACCTTATTCAATTTGCATCAGTTGAGGATTGAACCCACAGACTCGGGAACCAAAGACTGTTGTCTATCGCACTGAGCTACTTGACAAGTGGCATTCAACAGTGGCTTCACAAATTGAGTAAGCCATTCACTGTCGTGTAGGCAGATTTGAAACCACAGTAAAAAGAAAAATCAGTTTTTGAGGTAAAATAATGATATGTATTTGTCAAACATCTACTATGAGTCTAAGATGTTAGGAGCCTTCGCACATGGTCCAGTCCAAGCTATTTGGATCATCATCGTCATCATCTCCCTTGCTGGGTCTCGAACTCACAATCTCTGACACCAAGAACCAGCTCTTAACTCGCTGAGCTAATTGGCTGTTAGTGAGACCTGCTGTGTAGCTTCATTTATCCACTCAGGTGAGTCAGTGCCCGGGCAGCCATTTATCCACTCAGGTGAGCCAGTGCCCGGGCAGCTGTTGTGATGAAATGGTCAAAATTTCAGAAATTCAGTCATCTAAACAAAAATCTGATAATACATAAATTGCATCTTGACAGCATGGAAATGTTGGTGATTTGTTTTTAATGATAAGTGTTTTGCTTCATAAGAGAAAATATGATGTTTATAAATTCCACTCTCACATTGACTGCAGTTGTTTCCATGAGAGCAGAATTCAAAATGTTCTAGAAAATTCAGTTTTTGAGATAAAATTCTGATATTTGCTAAACTTCATCAACCATGACTCCAGAATATTCTCATTTTTTTTCAGGAAGATTGAAAATGTATTTATCAAGAATTTGATGGTATATGTTTACAGTAGTGTTTACAGTCAAATGTTTTCATGCACTGTAGGCTCAATTTTTGCTTAATCAAAAATCCGAGAAACAAGTTTTGTGGAGGACAGTCTGGAGATGCTCTGTAGCAAGTTTGGTGACAATTGAGCAAAAATTGTGGGAGGAGATACATTTTAAAAGTTTTACAGTTATTGAAAAAAACAGAGTGATGGACTTCATAATTTGTAATAAGTTTAAGTGGACAAAAGTTTCAGCAGTATTGAGGCTACATTGTGGTGAAGTTTCAACACTGTAGCATCTACCGTTGGTTTGGTAGGAATTTTTAAAGTTTTTAAATTTAAACGCTTATTGTGCCCTTGGAGTTGAGTGAATCTGGCATGGGGTTGGATGTTTCTGTGAAGTTTGGTGAGTTTTCACCCATGGGAAGTATGACTTCCTTGGAAGAAGAAGAAGAAGAAGAAGAAGAAGAAGAAGAAGAAGAAGAAGAAGAAGAAGAAGAAGAAGAAGAAGAAGAAGAAGAAGAAGAAGAAGAAGAAGAAGAAGAAGAAGAAGAAGAAGAAGAAGAAGAATTCCTAGGAATACAATAGTGTCCTGGCAGCTGTGCTGCCCGGACCCTAATAATAGTGCAACTTTGAGAAAGAGATAAGAAATGTGTTGTGAATGTACAGTTTCTTTGTGCATGCAGGAGCTCTTCAGTAATAGAAAGTGACATTTTGTCATTAAAGCCGCTATAAAGAACTTTAAACTGGATATGCAACAGACGACACTAGCGACAGTATGCGCTAGAGCTCATGGGAAAAGCAGTCTTCAGACACTACTGCTTTTGTCTACAGGGGTCGCCAAAATCAACACAAAATAAAAGTTCTTTGTAGATGCTTTTAGTCGATGTGGGCAGGGAAAAGCTTCTGGAAGAAAAGACAATAGCTGCTTTGCCACAGTCGTGATGTGATAAAGTCATAAAAATGCATCCAATGCAGATTTCATATTGGAAATCGCAAAAATCTGTGCCTCCTAGAACCTGATACGATGCCCAAACTTGCACAGAAACCACACCCACTCTCTCCTTCTGCATTTTTAGGGGCCAGGCTGCCAGGAACCTATTGTTTTCGCCAGTATTCTTCTTCTTCCTCTTCTTCCTTGGAAATCCTACTTCCCAAACTTGAAAAATCACCAAACTTTGCACAAAGGTCCAGTCCCATGCCAGATTTGCTCAAATGCAAGGACATGGGGGGGATTCCTAACAACTTTGCAACTTTCACCAAAATGTTCCCCCAATAATTTAGAAACCTTTTTTTCAAAAACAGTAGAACTTATTAAACCTTACTTGTAAGTCTCAGAATTTTTGCTCAATTGACACCAAATTTGCCATGACCTCATCTTCAGACCATCCTGCACAAAAATACCACCCGGCTTTTTGATAACACCGATGTTCTTGATGTCTTCCTATTTAGAAGCCGTATCCATGCAGCCAACAGGGTTTCCGCTACATGTAATTGATCGTGGCGCACCGCCACGGCAAAATAAAAGCCGCCACACCTTCAGAATGATGATTTTTCTTTATTTTTTTATTTTATTTTAATGTTAAAGCAGAAGTAAGCGATCCGGTCGTTTTCGCTAATGCTGCGTTCCAGGCAGGCTTTTGAAATCGTAAATTACAGCTTCAAGTCACAACTTACGACTTTGTAGCGTTTCAGACAACCCACTCGTGTTTTTCCGACCTGTTTTACCGGTGAAAGTCACTATAACGGCCACTCGTAACTTCCGACCCGTGAACTCGTACCAGATCGAACTGGTACCACTTCACGGTCGGAAAAATACGAGTTTCCTTGAACGCACCATAACAGTCCTCGTCCCTACTTCGCCACATTCACGGTGTCCCTTGGCTGCACACACAGCCCTGCATGCCGTTCTCTCTCCTCATTGGATAAAAACTGTAGGATACGATAAATGTTTTCTCCTCGACTCAGAGCAGAGCAGAGTGACTGACAGACCCGTGTTTCAGACCAAACACTCTATGTAAGTGATTGCTGTCGGAAGATATAACAATTTAAGACTTATATTAACACAAATATATCACTTACTTCTGCTTTAAAACAATGTAAAGCAGGGTTTTCCACTAGGGATTGCACAGACTAGTCTACTACTACTGTGCAACCCCTGCTCCACGATGACGTTTTGAGCTTGACGTCGACTAGTCGCTGATCATGTAACAATAGGCTACAAGAGTAGCGGCTTGAAACAACAGCTGAGTGCGCTGAATGAAAAAAATACGAGCGCCGTCAAGCTGGATAGAACGAGCGCGTACCAGACAGGAAGTCGGGCACAGAAAAGGCGAGAGAATCCGGTCAATTTTCAAAATAAAATAATTAATTATGATTAAGTTTGCTTGTCCGTCTATAAATATTTGTCAGTTGCGTCTGCACACAAGACACACATCCATACATACAGTGCTAGAGACAGACCTGTGTGTGTCTGTGGAAAACTGAGTAGCCTACAGACGGGTCGATGTTTGACCAGCGGAGAGAGAAGCTGATGCCATCAGCTCCGCTTCCGCTGGCAGTGTGTCCGGGCTGCCGGCAATTTAAAAAAAATAAAAAACTCCGCTCATATCGACAGCTTTACGTCACGCACAACAACAGCAGCAACCAACCAGGAAAAACTAAAACTGTGAGTGAAACTGTGACTGAGCAGGACTGTGATGGTGACGAGGCCTGTGTGTCGTTTTCCTCCCTAATTGTTTAATGGACAGTAGCTACAGTATTATCTTTTGCACCTGTATAGGAGTGTAGCTATGTTACAAAAAACAAACTGATTTACAGCTTGTTGTTTATAAAGCTGCTGTACTGTGGACTAATTTCTGTGCATTTCTGCCCCCCCCCCCCCCCCGTCGATCAGACCACCCTCGCCGCCACTCTTTAAAAAAATCCTGGAGGAAACACTGAGCCACCTTCATCTCTATTGGACGGGTCAGACAACAGCCTCGTCCTCTTACCCTCGGAGGTGAACGCAACCTGGGAGAGGCCGCAGTTGTGTCCCATGCAGCTCCAGTAGTAGAGCACGTTGGGGATCCAGTTCCCCAGAGCGAAGACCGGCACTGGAGAGAAGTGAAGCCTGGACAGGACCTCCTTCTTACTGCAGAGAGGAGCAGGGAGGAGCAGGGAGGACATGAGTGAAAATGTGAAGAAGCAGTTCGTTCACAATTCATGTTGACGATCAAACACTCACACTGAAATAACTACACATGAGATTAGTTGGAACTGTTTTAGATTAAAAGCAGGGCATGCTGTGGGTGACTGAGAATCACTGGACCGAGGTTAACAACAGCTTGCCCTTTATGTCAGACATCTCAGGCTAAATTCACTTCAAACATAATTAGAAAAAGACTCTGAAACTCAGGGATTAATATTTAGGTACAAGTCACTACCCAAGAACAACATCTCTTTTAGTTAGTTTCAGGTTGTAACTGTGCTTCCTCTTTTTGGCTTTGGTTTATGTGTTTGTGAGACTGTTTCCCCTTTTCATGTTTTATGTTGCTAGTTTGATCTGGTTTAATTTGTTTTATGGCTGTATCTTACCTAGATCAATGTTGTTGTTGTTGTTGTTACCATTTGAACACTCATTGGTCTTTAATGATGAGCCTGTTGTGATTTGTCCATTTGAGTCTGTGAGCTAAATTTTCAATGTGAGACAATAAAGGCTGAACAGACGTGTGTTACCGTTATTATTTTTTAATCTCTGTTAAGAGCAGAGATTTCAACTGTGATGAATTTACCTCTTAACTAGAGTCGGTTTCCACCTGATGAGCTGTTACACCCCAGTGGTGGAAAACACCCAACACTTTCATTCAAATGCTTTAGCACAGATATGAGGAACTGAGTTTTTCCATTTCAAGTTCATTTGCCTTTTTTTATTTATTTAATGGGAATTTAATTTACTAGTTACAAAAGAGAGATAAATATTTAACCTGAAAAAACAAAACATCATTATATATCCTCCCACGGTGTGCATATTGCTGTGAAATATTAGGCCTACCTGCCGAACTATTCTATTTAACCTACTGTATGAAATTCATGAATACTTTTCCTATTTAAGTCCCATTCATTCCCAAGATATTTTATCGACCTCATCAACACATGTTACAGTTGCTCCAAGAATAGAGCATATGAAGAAGATAAAAAAAATTAAGACAAAATGTTATATACTAGGCTATAAGATAAATTATGCAAAAATGTAGCCTAACAAAAAAAAATTGTAATTATATTACAAATAGGCCTATAAGTTTTGAGACTGCACCGTCTTGTGTACCATATTGTCTTTGTTTGCCTTATTTTGTTCTTTTCTTAAAGATTTTTTTATATAGTTTAATACTTTTGATTTAACTGCACCAGTGCTGATCCATGTCACTTTCCCCACTGAGGGATGAATAACTCTCTTATGATCTTCTGAAACAGAAGCCTACCATAGTATATGTATAAAGCTGTTTCACTCTGGATTCTTTGACAGCACATAACGGATTTGTAGCTATTGTAGGATTTTGAAACAGTTTCATCTTTTGTCAGCCTGGTCTGCTGCATTTACTGAGAACTACAGTGATAACGGATCTGAATACTTCCTGGTTGGTTCTGGTTTCCCCTGTGGTCCCCAGAGATGGAACTGCAGCAGGTGTGTTGTTGTATGTTGTTTAACTTTTATGTTAGGGTGAATAGGCCTATACTGGTCTGTGTTGCAGCCCCCCCACCCCCCCACCCCCCACCGGTCACCTGCGCATGGCGGCCCGCTGCAGCTGCTCCCTCATCCACAGAGCATCAGTGACCGCGGAGTCGTCCAGGGACAGGAACAGGACCTGGCTGCTGTCCGGCAGGTCCTGCACCAGGCTGCTCAGGGACGACTCCGAGCTCCACAGACACTCCAGGAACCCGGACTTGTTGGTGAAGGCATGGATGAGCACGGGTCCCCCAGCAGCTCCGGGCTGGTAGGAGAAGTCCCCGTCCAGGGTCGGGACTCTGAACGCGGGCGCGACGTCTCCCGGCTCGGGTCCGGTAGAGACCACCGGACCGCTGCCTTTCCTGGATTTCAGCGACACCGTGTTGTCCTCCTGGGACTCGCAGACCCGGTCCCCATGCTCGGTCAGTGTCGTCCGCTGCCAGGACCTGCCCCCGGCTCCAGTCACATGAGCTGTCACAGCGAGGCACCACAACAGCGAGGACAGGGAACGCAGCACAGCCATATTCCCGTTGGCAGCGAGGGACCGTGAACTCACCACAAGCAGAAACCTGAGGGCATGTCTTTGACAGGTGACTTTAAAGGCTCCTTCCCCCTCTGTCTTTACGCAGACTTCCTTAATTCACTTCCAAACATTTGAGTCGGGGGCGGGCTGTGTGCTGCTCCGTCTACGGCGGCCGAGGCGGGACAGAAAGCTTCAAAAAGCCCAAACCGCGCGCTTAATAATAGCCTGTAATAGCCTACCACACACTGCATCCAGACTCAGGGCCGTTGCTAGGAATTCTGGGGGCCCTTAAAGAATACTAAAGTGGGCACCTAACTTTTCCAGTTTTTTTTTCTTAGACTACGTATGTAGGCCTATTATCATTTTTTATTTAGCCTACTTTGTTTTGATGCTAATGCAGCATTACTATGAGTATTAGTCAGGGTCTTATGCAGAATAAATCATACAAAGATTAGACTACTGGGGTTTTTTTGGGCCCCACTGGGCACTGGGCCCCTAGAATTATCATAACCTTTCTCCCCTATACAACGACCCTGCATCCAGTAGGTTGGAACAAATAATTTGGCCCCTCATTACTCCTGTCCTCAGACAAGCAGATACCAGATTCCCCTTGGAGTTTATTGACAACATGATTGATTATTTTAAGTCATTTTTGATGTCACCCATTATCTGACAACATGAGTAGGCACAGGCATATTTGCTATTAAATATAACATTTGACCGTTAGTCAAATAAGACATTTGAATAGGCTACATGGGCTCCAAATAATGATGATAAAGGTAACAATCATTATAATGTCACTGTTTCTGACATTTTATAGGCTATAAAGTAAGCTATAAGTAGGCTACCTTAACTGGCTGTAGAAGATAATCATCGACATTAGGCTACACTTACATTGGTTTTCCTACAATGGAATAAGAGCACACCTTCCACACATACTATATTATCCATGGGCTAATAATAACAATAACATTCTTATTATTATTATTATTATTAGTTTGTTGGTAAATGGTCACATACTGTTATATTATTTACATAGCTACTCAGGAACTTTTGTGTTTGAGGAATTTGTATGATTTAACAGCATTTAGTGCTTTTAACCAACCAACATTTATTTGACAGGTACATTTCTTATTTTGCAGCTTCGACCTTGCGCATGAAACACAGACTAATTATACTAGTAATTATGACATATAAATCCCTGTGACTCACAAAATAATTGCCGGAGACGAGCATTGATCCACATCATCCTCTCCGGCTGTGCGTAAAAGCGCCGTGCGCGCAAAGTGATCGTTAATGGATCCCAGTTGCGCAATGGCGCATCATCAAAGAAGACGCGCGGCTCTCGTCTCTTTTGGTATTTAAAATAATCCAGCAGAGAGGTGCAGACTACCTGCACACACACATAGCCTACTTCTTATTATCTGGAAGCCAGGCTCGGAGGATTCATCTCTTTGAAGCATATTGGAGTGAAATTACGCACAGGCTGCACTGATGGAGATTGTTAAAACTGTTCTGATGGTCGCGCTGCTTCTCACAAATGTTTTCTGTCAAGAAATGGACGTTGACATCTGGAGAGAAAGCAACAAAGAGGTAAGACTTCTTCAGCTACACTGACTTTATTAGAATTTAAAGAAAGAATTAAAACTTTTCTTTTCAAAAGCTCTTGTAAAGATAATTTGTTTGGCTCAGCAGCTATAGTGGATATTGATCTCAATACAAAATAAATGTTCAGCCTCTCTATTTTAACATTATGTCTGTTTTACAAGAACCGATGGCCCAACTCTGGAGTACTTCCAGACATATTAATGAGAATGATCAGAAAACCAGGACCACGCCAGTATCTGGGACTCACGGGGAAGAAAGACTCAGGTAGGACTGTTGAATGTCACAAGAATGAACTGTAGTCTGTAGCTATTCATGTCTCATGAGAGAAAAACACTGCTTTCTTTCTTTATTGCTTCAAACAGTTAAAACGCAGACGGCTCGTAAACGTAAGTATTGTTATCACTGTGGATAATTTTACATTTCAGGATATGGAACTGTAATTAAATACAGGTTCAGTCATTATGGTTTGTTGCAGGGCATAGATTTCAAACCTTCGTGGGTCTGATGGGTAGAAGGAGCTTTGAGGATCAAGGTATGATTTATTCAACTGTCACATAAAAAAAAAAGAAGAAAAAAAGTCTTATTTCAGAGGAAATCTGCCTAGTAACAGCTGATTTCATCCCTGCAGGAGCCCTGTAAGCTGCACAGAGGACTGAAGACCACTGAGGAAAACTTTCAGTTTTCTTGCTTCGTTCCATTTTTAGATTGATCAGCAAAAAATGTATTTTGTTCAGTCAGTCTGTCATTGCTTCATAAATCTGTCTCATAGTGGAGTTTGTCAGTGTTGGCGATGCTGGTGACACTTTGTGGTCAACAGAGACACCTAGTGGCGAAACACTGAAAATATCGGAACATCACTCAAACTTGGTGTAACAGCAGTTAAAATAGCATCATGTGAATTCCTATCATTTCACCGTGACTGTGCATCATCATTTCCCACAATAAAAACATCTCACCTCTCAATATCATCACAGGTTTATTAAGTGACTTTGTACAATACAAATGAAAAATAAAATTAAAAATATAGAGATGGAGTACATAGCCAAAGCAAATTGCGGTGTTGACTCTTCATTTCCCACTGACCCTTTTTCCACAGAGTGACTGAAATATCGTTTTCTTTTTCAACGCGTCCAGGATCACTGTCACATGTGAAAATGTGTTTGTTTTCAAACAGTGGACGCTGCTGTCAAGTCTCTGAGAGTTTTCTAAACATACAAAAGAAGTTATTACTTCAGCTGGCTCGGTATATATAAAAATAAACTAAAGTGAAATATAACACTTATGACGTTATAAATGGTGGTCCAAGGCTAGTGGAGATAGCGAAACACAGAGGAAAGAGAAAAGCGTTACATTTCAGAAAAAAAGAAGCTTTTAGCCATATTTTATTTTTATTTTATTTTTTAGAAATCTATAAAAAAAGGCCCAAGGTTCGTTTTTTTTTTATTGTTTTCTGTTGACACCATTTAATTGGATGCTGTCGCACTCTGAGGAGGGGGAGGAGGGGTTACGGATTACCAGGTACACTCAGAACAAAAAGGATTAGTTAATGCCTTGTCCTCGTCTTACTTTAATACATGATAGAAGATCAGGTTAATGTTCATATACTGTTACTGTCATCTTCTCCTGTAAACAAATATCTTTCACCAAAACTTGATTGTACAACAGTCGGACATGACTCGTGGGTATTATCTTCTCCGTCTTTACTCTCCGTAAAACTGTTTACATCAGTTATTTAAAAGCAACCTTGGGAGGGGAAACGAAGAGAGAGCAGCAGGTGGGGGTGGGGACAGTTATAACAACAACAATAATAATATCAATAATAATAATAATAATAATAATAATAATTAAAATAATAATATGGGTTTGGCCTTTTCTAAAATGGGGTTATTCTTTCAGCTGTTAAGGTAAACACATTCTTTGATGATGATGAGTCCCGAGGCAGTGAGGGGGCTCTGTGGTGGTGGCTCTCGCTGTACACCCCCCACCCATCCCCCTCACAAAGCCACAAATACCCCCAGTACCCCCCTCTAGTGGGTGGGAGCAGGAGCACAGCTGTGCTGGCAGACAGAGCAGGGCCAGAGGAAGAGGAGGAAGGGGAGAGAGGAGGAGGAGGGGGGAGGGGGGGGGTAGTAGTAGGGGGAGGAGGAGGGTGATGTCAGTGCCACACAGTGGTGTCCTGACCGGCAACGTTGGCAAACAAAAACAACTCAATTTGGGGTGGTCCTGCCGACTGTCTTTAAAAGATCTTGCCTTTCTTTTTGTTTTTCTCCAGAGTCCTGCAGGAGAGACAGAGACAGACAGACAGAAGGACACACACCGTCAGTCAGGATGAAAACAGACACATCGCTTTGTGAGTGATGTCTGTAGTGAAGCAGAGTAAAAAGCAGAGCTGTCAAAGTTCACACGTTCACACTTTAACACAAATACATTATAATGTCTCTCTTTTTTCTTGTTGACACATGGTTAACAGACATGCTGTTATTTTGGCTTCTGACCTGACACTTTATCGTCTGAATCAGTCGCTGGAACTGGGTCATTTCACAGTCTCTGTTAACAGTTCCCACTCAGATGAAGCTGTCGTGTGATTATTTGTTTTTTTTTACGCTAAATGCAGCGAGACCTTTGAGGGTTTCCTGGACAATATTTGTCATTGTTTTTGCTTCATGTCTTATACAGTTAGATTTGCATAAAGCAGCATATTTGTCCATTGTTAAACATTTCCAAAAATCCCTTGAAGGTACATTTTGAACAACTAAAAATGTGTCATTGTTGCTCATGATCTGTCCGAGCTCTGTTGTTCTGAATAACATTCACAGGTTTGGAAACAGTACAACTATGTGTTGCAGTAGAGAAGTGCGGAGTCATCTCCAGAGAGATAAACATCGTGTGGTGCATCAGAAATATTCTTCCTGCTTCTCAGGGTGATTACACAGGCCGAGAGCTGCTGCACTTATTTGGCTGTGTATTGTATATTCAATTCAAACTGTAAAGATTACGTAATGCTGCGCTGTCACTGTGAAGCTCCATGACCTTCTCTGACCGAGGATGTGTCTGAATGATTGGCCATTTACTCTGGAGTGCAGAGTTGCACACTCCCCTGACACCCATCTATTTGACTGTCCCAGTTCTGAGTGAGTGCACGTATCACTGCTGAGTTCCCTCAGTAAGAATTACAGACACTGGCGTCCAATGGCACGTACTTTACTGTGTGCTGCTGACCGTCCCAAAATGCACTGCTGCAAGTGTCTATCATTATCATTATGGTAATGACGCACAAAGACAAGGAGCCATAAGTGAGCATTTACTGCTCACAGCAGAGTAGAGAGAGGTGACTGAGTGAATGGGCTGTGCAGTGGGTTTGTATTTGATCGTGCTCTTTGATTCCTGTCATTTTGTCCAGCCTCTGTGGAAGTTGTGTTCAATCAAAAACATAAAGACTTGTACAGAACCGTGTCAAAGTTTTCAGCATTTTAGCGCTGGATTAAATGTCTGGTTTAATCTAAGGCAAGAACTAATAAGAGTTTAGTAAAACTAGGTTTAAAATGAATTAATCCAGGTTTAAAATTAAGACGGACTCTGATGGACCATTTCAAATTAAACTTAGCTGCATTAAAGAGAAAAAAAAGCACATTATAGCTAGCTAGAAAACTTCCAGCATACCAGTGCTTAAACAACTGTTGGCTGAATTAATGGAACACTATTGTTAAAATGTAGATGATAAAATCCTGTTCAGACAGTTTCCTGTGTGAACTGGTATCTCAACAAAAATTCATCCTCATCATGAGTTACGTGTCTTTTACGTGTCTTTCAGTTTCCTCAGAGGAGCTCCAAATGTTAGTTGATCCATCTCAACAAGGCAGCCACTGTTGAAAATGAAACCTCCTGGTGGTTTGAAGTTAACCCCAGACCACAGTTTACACTAAAGGTTTACATTTTGGTGAATCACAATTTCATTTCATCTTAGTTTAAAGAGGAACTAAACCCCTAAACCACTATTTTCTGCTGAAAACAAATATATTTGGGTATGAAGTAGTGTTGTCGATTGATTCTGGTCCAAACTCTTGACATTTTAGTCAAAATATTTCAATTTGGTGTATTTTGTAGTAAAAATGTCAGGAGGCAGATGATGTTTTGGAGGCAGCTTTCGTCACGGGCCACCGGCTCCCCGGCCAATCAGCAAACAAAACCAAACTGAGTTTAAAGAGGGGTTAAAATTGTATCTTTCTTAGTTTAAAAATAGTTTAGTGTCACAGAATTTCAACTTAAATCCTGATTTAAGTTGGTCTGTGTGTATGAATAAGTTCAAGTGTGCAGTTTCCTAAACGTCTGGTTAAAGCATGCAGAGTGTGACGGTGAGAGCGGCTCCTACCTGGAGGCCTCCAGTTTCTGCTGCTCCAGGCGCTGCTGGGCCTCCCAGTTCGCTCTCTCGTCCTCAAACACACGTCTCTTCTCCTCCAGCTCCTTGTGCTGAGCTTCCAGGTTCTTCTTCATCTGCTCGTGACGCCGCTGAAGCTGCAGAGACACGGGCAGGAGGGAGAGAGGGTCAGCGCTTTATACTGAGCCAATACAGTCCAATGTTATCAGTTATACTGCATATAGAGAGATAGAGTCATACAGAGCCTTTAGAACCGAGCTTTGACTTGATCTTTCATTGAATTTACTGGGGCAGATTACTGTGCCACATATCTCACTACAAGCCATTCTAATACTTGTGTTACTGATACTTTCAAATCAGTGATCAGTAAACACAGCAGCGCCTTCACACAGACTTCATGTAGCGCTGTTAGAGGAGGAGCCTCTCTTTTGTTTTTTAGGTATACATAGATAATGAACAGCACATCTATGTAAATGCTTGAATGAACAATATAACAAATACATCAAAGCACAGTCATATACAGTGGCATGCAAAAGTATGGGCACCACTGGTCAAAATTTCTGTGAATGTGTGACCAGTTAAGGAAGTGGAACATTAAATGATCTCCAAAAGGCATGAAGTTAAGCATGAAACAATCTTTTGCAATATTTTAAGCAATATCAGTGTGTTATTTTAGTTTTCTTTAGTTTTAGAGTGAAAAAGGGAAACAAAGCAGCAGCCTGCAAAAGAATGGAAAACCCAGGAGACTTGAGCTCTCATAACTTTGACCAAGGTATCAGACAAGATATTTACTATTTACACACTGTGATAGTTTCCAAAGGGGGGGCTACTAGCTACTAACTATACAGGCTGGCCAAACCTTTGCTGAGGGCCCTTTTCCTTTTCTGTCATTTGGAAAATGTAAAAGATAAAATATAAAAAATGGTAGAGAATGTTACATCTGTAACTTGATGCCTTTCATCATACACTTGCTTAACTGTTATACATTACATTAACAGTTTTCATGCCACTGTACATTAATAATAATAATAATAAATTAATAGAACAAAAATATAGATGGGGGGGATCAAAGGTGTGGTACAAATAAAAAGAAAAACTTTTCATAATGACTCAGTAATGTTGCTTTGTTTTAATCAAAGAGATTTAATCAAAGGAGCAGGACTTCTCCTATCAGCAGGACTATATGCAAAGTGCAGGCATCAGCCGGCCTGGTGTAAACAAATTTAAAGCCATGTTCTTGTTGCACAACTATTTGTTGTCAAGGTGAAGTTAAGTGTATTCATATTTTACTTGCCTGTTGTCCTGCTTTGTTGCAACAGAATCTCATTTCAATGCAATAATCTCAACATGTGGAAATAATAAAAGGAGGTAAATTGCTCCATGTGCTCAACACATATTTGAACAGTCTGCCTGCACATTTACATGTAAACGGCTTTTATCTCAAATCTGCCTGTTGTTGGTGAGGAGAGCAGCAAACACAACGTTCACTTGAACAAAGCGAGGGCATGCTCTCATACAGCTGCTTCGCGCTTCTAACCGCCGACACGCGTCAGCACGGGAGGGAGGAAGGAGCTCAGACGGATGAGTAATTTCACAAGCGCATGAACTGCAGTATTCATTAACACAGTGTGTGTGTGTGTGTGTGTGTGTTTTACCTCTGCTTCAGAGTCTTTGAGCTTCTGCACTTTTTCCTTGACTTTCATCTCAAACACCTGCTCCATCTCCATCTCCATCTTCTTCATCTTAGCCACGTGCTCTCGCCTCTCCTCCTCCATCTGGGCCAGAGGACTCCTACACACACACACACACACAGATACATGCACAAACACCTGATTTAGCTGGGGATAACACTATATCACATGCACCAGTCTACTCATCTATATGCTGATACGTTATGAACAGTCATTTTATCCATCACTATGTTTAGAATTTTGTCGTACTCCAATAGGACTGTTAAATACTGGAATTTATGATTTTATTTTTGGTTATATTTGACAAAATAAGTATTTTTATCATATTCTGCAAACTGAAATCTCATTTCAACAACTCCACCTGAGGTTGTTTTTGCGAACAGAGAGGATTGCAATTCTTTACAGAGGAAGAAGCTGATGAAGAGAGAGTAGGAGGAGGAGGAGGGAAAGAAAAAGATGGATTCTGGCTTTTCACACCGGAGCGCAGCGGTAGGGGTCGGACACCTGAGAACATGCCAACTGGATCCCAAATTGTTTGGACTGGTCGACTAAACTGGTGAAAGTTAGATTTAGAATTTTTCTCTTAAAAGAGCAGCCAGAAAAACAGGAGGCTGACTTTAAACTTCACCCCCACCCCCACCCCCAGTTCCCCAAAGAAATACAAACGGTCGGGGTAGAGGAGGGAAAAAGGCTGAGAGGTGTGAGGTTTTAGGAATGACGGGATCCAAGAAGGCTGTGAAAAGAAACAGGAAACCAAAACCCAACCACAGGACATTTCTGGGAACCAGGAGGAGAAGGGGCCCAAAGGCTAATGCAAGGAACCTGTGAACACTGGTGGGGGGGTTAGAGGTTAGTGCGGCTCGACAGGACGGTTTGTCGCAGTGTGAGTGTGCAGAGACCTGACCTGAGATACACGCAGAGGTTACCTGGGATTAAACTGATGGAACGGATGGTGGTACTTATCACTGTGCTTAAACAAAAATTTAGTTCAAATTAAATGTGGTAAAACTCTCATTTCGTTACTTTAACTAAATTCTTATCATTTCAATCATACGTTTTATTTATATGACACCAGATCATCACATATATCACATAAATGAGGGGTCATTCAGGGGCCATAGCAATTTGATCTCAAGTGGGCCGGACCAGAAAAAAATAATAACATTATAACCTATAAATAATGAGAACTCCATATTGTTTCCATATTTTATAGTGCAAAGACGTACAAGTACATTATTATTATTATTATTATTATTATTACATTTAATGGACTATCATTTTACATAACACTATGAACCTGAAATTTCTGGAGAAAAATACATGTAATTTTAACAATATTATTTTTATTATATCATTTATTAAAATATTATTATTATATTGTATTATTATACTTCTATGTAATTTTCAGACTGGGAAAATTCATCCTCCGGGCCTGATTGGACCCTCTGGCGGGCCGGTTTTGGTCCATGGGCCGTATGTTTGACACCTCTGATATAAAGGCGCCTCTACAGGTCATTATATATCATACATACAGATCCCCTGTGTTGTGTCATAAACAGTGGTAACCACTCCAAACATCTCAGGTGCAGGTCTCTGTTGTTTGTCCAAGCAGCAGGGCTAATAAAAGCAGCGGTGGAAAAGACTCAAAGGGTTTGTTGTTGGGAGGGAAAATGTAAAGCATCACATTCATGGGTGTCACACTAGGCTTTATATTTATAAAAAAAAAGGAAGAGCGGCAATTCACAGTCCCCCCCCGCTGTTCCTGGAAAACATTAACGTGAGAGAGGGGGCAGTGGGAAGTGGAGGGGAGGAAAGCTGACCCCAGTCGACGGGGAGGAGAGAAAACACCCAAAATGCAGCCAACATGGGAGAACAGAGGAAGGATAACATCTGAAACAAGGCTCTGAAAAATAAGTGAAAAAAAAAATGACCACTTACATTCCTTCAACTGTGTCAAGTCTAAAAAACAAAAACACATACAGTCACACGCACGCGCGCACGCACACACACACGCACAGACACACACAGCATGCAATGATGAGGTCATGCACTAAAAATAAAACTACAGTCTATTAGGCGTGTTCTGTGACTCAAACTAATTTCTCACTGCAAATGGAAAAAAAAAAAAAAAAAGAAAGCTGAGAAAAAAAAAATTAACGATGTGGGCTTTGTGAGCTGGGTGTCAAATACATTAGCAGTGTTGGTCAAATGTTTAGCTGTGTGTTAGCATCGGCAGCGTGAGGCCTCTATTCAGCTGTACAGCAAAAAAAATCAGTGGCATGGTTTTATGCAAAAGTAGTACGGTGAGATTAAGCTCCAATCAAAGCAAAACCATTGATTGATTCTCAGGCAAAATCACAAACAAGAGGACATGTGGTCGACGAGTTACGCCCCCAACCTTGGCTTTTCCAGTTACCTGGAACCTGAATACTTGAATAAAATAGGATAAAAATAAACAGTTTGTCAGCTCAGTGTTCTGCGATGACACATGTCTCCAACACGCTTTAAGTTGTGGGACGTATGGTCACAGGTTCCTGAGCTGCAGCGTTCAAGAGTCAAAACTCAGTGACCTTCGACTGTCAACATCTTGCCACTTCATCCCCGAGTACCAACTTTGGAGGATTTCCCTGCAGGCATTCCTCATACAAGATGTTAACTTGTTCAACACATTAGTTCCAACACATCCTGTAACATCTGCATCTGTAGATTCCATTAAACACAAAATACATCTGAAATCGTGTGTCCTGTGCACTTTGTTTGTTGCTATGTACCAGGTTTGGGTTGGCTGGCGTTTACCCAAATTTGAGTTTGAAAACAGAGTCGGCTCTTTAGAATAATGACTCACCCTGAGAACTCGTGGGAGGAGAGATACTCCTCCCACGTGCAGGAAACATTAAGCAGCATTTGTCTGGTCACAGAGTTCAAACCCAAATTCTCATCAGCTTGAAAAAATGGCTTCATAAATTGTGTTCTACACAGTCATCTGCAACGGCTGTCTGTAGTGTGCTTGGTCCAGGACTTACTTGGTGGACAGTTGTCCTTTGGCCCTGTTGTTGTCCACTCCGTTGTAGGTGACCGCGGCCAGCTTCCTGCTGCGGTAGTTTTCATAGTGGACGTTGTTTGTCACGTCCTTCAGGTCCTGCATGTGAGTTCTGGGGACGGACGACAAGGAGATCAGCAAGATTTAAACTGCAGGGCAACGTTTCACCTGCTCTTGAACTGAAACTACTACTGGCTGTCACAATTTAGTCTACGATTAATTGCCAAACAAATAATTGCGATTAACAATTTGTCCTTTTTTATGATCATTTTATGCCACTATTATGGTATAAGCCTACATAGTTTAATAATACACAGACAACTTTTATTGGCTTTGCTACTAAATCCATGATGCTAATGTCAACAGATGCTCATCACATATTAGAAACTAAGCTCCTCCAGATAAACAGTTTGTAGCTCCACTCATGTGTCATTAAACCACAGCAGAAGAAAGGGGCGCAACGTGATGATGTCATCAAAAGAGGACCAGTCAAACCTCAAACGGCGGAAAACGACGAGGAAACAGTGATAAAATATGACATTTCTGATAGTGTCATCCAGCTGTTTTTATACAGATGAATGGAAACAATTATAGCTATTCTGCTAAATGATTGCAGTCAGGCGATTATGTAATAATTGTGACAGGCCGACTACGGACATTAAGTTATTCTTTGGTACTAAAAATGTCTTTTACTATCAGAGAACCAGTACCACTGCACAGTTTTATCAGAGCCTATGTTTATCCTCTGCTTGGTGAGCTCATGTGTTTATGAACTATAAATGATACATGTTCTTTATGCTGCTTGTGTCTCTCAGTACCTGATGAGCATGTCCCTGAGGATGGTGAAGTCACAGTGGTCACTGTTTTCAACTAGTGGGGGGAAAAAAACAATAAGAATATCAGTTAAAAACAAACACCCAGCACAAGGTTAACATCTCAGACTTGATGCAGTGGACACAAGGCATCATGGAAACATTCACAGATCAGGTATAACATCATGACTAGTGCTGCACGATTAATCTAATCGCAATCGCAATCGCGATGTCACGCCGTGCGATTACGTAATCGCACGAAAGAGTGCGATTGGCGATTTAAAGTCTACATAAATGTGCGACCGCGTGAGCCTGTAAACGGGACTTTAACTCCTGTAGTGTGTGGAGCGGAGCCGCTAATGTGTGCAGCATAGCAGACTCCGTCAGTAATCATGTGACCAGCAGGTCTGATCACGTGACTACCCAGCTGGCAGACAGCGCTCCGTGTGCTGCAGGACCGTCTCCCCG
The DNA here is from genome assembly GCF_045865225.1 of Trachurus japonicus. Classification (NCBI taxonomy): domain Eukaryota; kingdom Metazoa; phylum Chordata; class Actinopteri; order Carangiformes; family Carangidae; genus Trachurus; species Trachurus japonicus. The sequence continues at coordinate 5,418,345 of NC_140922.1, forward strand.
TGATTACAGCAGGTGTGGAGCTTTAGCGTCACGGAGCGAACTGTGTTTTCCTCCGCAACATGTGCAGTGCGTTTAAAAAACGAGGAGGTATATGCCTGTTGGGGCGAACGACCAGAAAGCTCCGGTGTTTGGTTTTCTTTTAACTGTCTTTTTTATTTATTTTTTATTTTTATTTTACGCCACACTCATTTGCCGTCTCCTCTCGTCTCCTCCGTTGTGTGTGTGTGTGCGCACGCGCGCGCGCACGTGTGTGTGTCTGTCTGTCTGTCTGTCTCTGTGTTACCTGTGTACCTGTGTGCTGTGAGAGGAGGGAGGGGGGAGAAAGGCATTGTAATAAATGATGGCATCGCAGTAGACTATGAAACTGCACAAAAAGTTACCTATTTTTATTTAATACAAAGATACTGTAAGGAAACACTTATTATTTGAGAAATACACTCCTAAAATATGGTTATTTCCTGTGCTGTGCTTGATAATCAAGCAAATAGACTCCTTACAGCATTAATTTACAATATCGTAATCGCAATCGCAAATCGCAATATTTTCCACCATAATCGCAATCGCACATTTTTATCAAATCGTGCAGCACTAATCATGACCACCTGCCTAATATTGTGTTGGTCCCTTTTGCTGCACTGTGCATTCTGACAGCTTTCTATCAGAAGCAGCAGTGTGAGCAACAAGCAGCCTTCTCTCCCCACGTGTATCAATGAGCCTGTGGCCGCTTCACCACTGTTCCTTCCTTGGACCAACTTTTTGATAGATCCTGAACACTGCAGACCGGGAACAGCCCACAAGAGCTGCAGCTGCAGAACATGCTTCTAACGCATTAACTTTGAGGACAAAGTTGAAGTCTTATTTATCGTTCTTCATTTCACCTGTCCGTCCTCATAACGTGAGGCCTGATCAGTGTACGTAACATCCACTTCCTGTTTTCTGGTACGCTGTCCTTTCATTGTGATTTCAAATCTTACACAAAATCTATTTACATGTTGATTAAACAAACATATAATTAAGTCAATTTCATCATTTAAGTATCTTCAGTGTGGGACAGTTCCACAGACGGAGCGTTCATACCTTCTGCGACCCCCCAGGGGTACTGCCTCCCTCTGACCCTCTTGCCGTTCACCTCAATGATGGTGTTGCTTCCTACTACAGCCAGCGGCAACTTGTCCTGACGAAGGAACAACACGTGGGTTTAGTCAACTGCGTTGTAATGAGCCGGTACACTCGGTGTGATGTGATGTGAGGGACGTACCTTGATCTTCTTCACCAGCCTGTTCTCCTCTTCGTCGTCCGTCTCGGGGAACTCGTAGATCTTGATTTTGTGCTCTTGGATTTCCCGCATGATCTGGTGCAGGACAGGAAAAGAGGGAAAAAGATGAAGATCGTACTGCAGTTTCATTGCAACAAAGTCTATTACTTGTCTTTATGGCTTCAAAGCATCACTTCTAATCCATTTGCAAACTCCCTGTTCTTGTTTCTGATTTTTGTCTTATTCTTATTTCTCATTCAATATCTTCTTAGATTTTTTTTTTTTTTTTAGTATAAACTGTAATTCTTTTGTGACTCTCTCATTTTGTTCAGTGATTTATTTATTTAATCTTATTTTTTTTCCATTTGTAAGCTTGAATATCACTAAGTTGACTAGTAAATTGATATCTGGCCGTTTGTGGATTAGCTGGGGCTAGGAGAGCCTTGTCTGTGTTTGTGTGTATGTACAAGTCCTGTAATGTGTTTCATTGTATTTCTTTTTTTCTTTACTTGACGTTGTATCATTGTATCATTTTGCGGAAGGACCCCCTCGAAAATGAGATGATTCATCTCAAGGGGCTATCCTGAATAAATACATTCAAATTCAAATTCAAAGAGAACTTAAATTATCTGGAGGAAACATCATGTTTGCAGTTCATACAAAATGATAATATGTCTGACACACACAAGAGTAACAACCAAGCACAGTACAAACACTTAGAAATCTGCTTTTCTTTTAGCTGTACATTTGTTTACTTAGCAGACAACTTTTGACACAGTTTGGGACATGTAGGTCAAAGCTCTACAAAACAGCTGCAACATCCCAGAGGTCGTTCTCTACTTGACTTTGCGTCAGGATGTGCAGCGCTGCCATCAGACCCATGGCTACAGTAGGGGGAAGAGAAAAAAAAAAACAGAGAGATGGTTTTCCTGCAGCAGTGTGCAGCTGTGGAAACCACTGACCTGCTTCTTGAACTGTTGGCATTCCTCTGGAGTGAGGGTGTCTGCTTTGGCGATCAGGGGGATGACATTGACTTTCTCATGCAACCGTTTCATGAACTCAATGTCTAGGGGTTTCAGTCTGTGGACGGATAAAGACACAGCTTCACATATACGGTTACCATCAAGTCACGCAGAGACGTTGCGCAGCTATTGATGAGTTTACTGCAAATATCCTGCACATTAATGTATGAAACTATAAATCGAGGCTGGTGTGGAGTCTGGGCTTTTTGTCAATATTGGAATAAAAGGAGATATTTGGGGGTTTTAGATTTACACTTCATCACCGTTTCCATGGTTAGCTCCTTCTTGGACATCAAACCAATGAATGTAGGAAAACCAAATATAGCAAAGTATCTGTGACTCCTGACTGATGTTTGTAATGTCTAGGAAAATGACCCTGTAGTCGTGAGAATGGCCTGCTATTCTTGGCTGTTTTTTTTCCCCCCACTTAAATACAGTAACTAAGATTTGACGTTACTGAAGCTGTGAGTTATGGCTTTATATTTTACTGTATTCTGTTATATAATACACACACATCTTTATCTGATTCTCCTATGGCCTTGTGGAAACATCCCTCCGAATCAAACTGTCGAGCAGAAGCAGGCTTTGTTGTTTTTAGCGGTTGGGCTGGGGATGCATGATGTTTGTCATGGAGCCAACATGGAGGTCAATATACAGCACAGAGCTGAAAGCATGAATGCAACAACTGGTTGTTATTAACTGACAGAGGAGCAACAGGACAAGCAACTCCAAAGCCTTTAATGGGGACCCCGCTGACATCATCACCAACTGATGGGTCTGATAATCCAAACATATCTGGCTCACAGCAGTAGTACACATCCACAACCTACTAAACTATACTACATTATTTAATCATTTACATCTAAATAAATTAAAAACCTGCCAGGCTGTGGATTAACTAGGTCAAATATGTCCACCTCCAATATCCACTTCGATCAAGCCCATTTCCCAAACTGTCTTATACTGTACAAATACAAGTGAGGTATTTATGTGTAGTAGAGTTCTCAACCTGAAAATTAAAGGTCCCATATTATGAAAAACAGGTTTTTTCTGGTCTCTACATACATAAACTGATCCTCCCTGAGCCTACCAACTCCTAGAATGAGGAAAGCAAACGGGTCCTGCATCGACTCTGCAGCCCAGCGACTGGTAAAACGCTGCTCATACAGGCTGTTCAGACTCAGCTCCTGTGGTGATGTCACGACGGGAGTGAGGCCGGCCCCTCAGCGCGATAAAACGCCTACCACGTCTATTTCTATGGCTGCAGTGCACAACAAGAAACTCCTGAGCTCAACTGATGAAATACCGATCAATTTTAAGTCATAAAGTGGTAATAATCTTTGCTGTGTACAGTAACCATGTTACTTAAAGGTGCAGGCACAGAAACAGCTTGTTCTCAGTAGAGCTCATTTGAGCGACTTTTAGACAGCCGTCATTCAGGACCACGGATCAGTTTGGGGCAATACATTTCGAATACAGTTTAGTTGGACGTCTGACTGCTGAGTAAAATTGATTAAAAAGAGTATAATATGGGATCTTTAAAACCCGTCCTGGCCCGACTGGCAGGTGTTGAAGCCTGGACCCGACCTGGTTCGACTTTTCTACTCTACCATCCATGTAAGAATTAATGATGTGATGAAACTTTAATGACCAAATCAGACTGGACAATAATATCGAAGGCAGGCAGGAGATCCATGTAGAAGCCACACAAACAAACAAACAAACAAACAAACAAACAAACAAACACAGAAGCCCGATGCCCGACCTGACCCAAGTCCTTAGCCCATATATTTTCAGCCTGAACAACACGGTCCAAACCCGTGGGTCTGGTCAGCCTGACCCTATGAGAACTCTCAAAACAACAGAGCTCGTCACAAAACAAAAACCCACAACATGGCCACATCTTCACCAACCAACAGCTCAAAAGCCAGAGGGATTTTGTTCATGTAGATATAAAACAGAACATGTTTGACATTCATGCATGAAAGAAACTATAATATTCAAAATAATTATAAAATATTTCATTGTTTGTGCATGAGTTGACTGGTCATTGCAGCTCTATACAACACCCATCAGCAGAATCAGCAGCATGCTGATGAACAAAAGGGCAGAGTTGGAAATAATCAGTATTCACTCAAAATGTTGCATCAGTGATGCCCTCCTCAACTTCAATGTACAACAAGATGTGTACAGAATCAGATGTGGATTTTTGTTCATATTTATATGAGCTTCTATTTCTTCATCTGTCTTCTTTTATGTAGTTCTATACACATAATAATCAAACTTCCCTAGTGACGCTCACGACCGGGTTGAACCAGTTTGAGAACGGCCACGTTTGATGATGTAACAGAGGCAGATGTGGGTGACCATCGCTTCCTTCATGAGTCACCATCAGGGTTGCTGACCATTCACTGTTAATGTACAATAAGATCTTTGACCGTTTCCTCCGAGTTACCACTGTAACAGTTAAAAAGAAATCCCCAGATAGCAGTCCCATCTGAGCTCGTCTCCTCCGCTGTGGCTCCTCCCACAGTTAACAGACTGTGCACCAGACTCACGCCACAGCATGTCGACATGTTGCCATTTCTAAATACGAACCAGTAGACGGGCTGTCAGCTGAGGTAGACCCAGCCTCTTTGCTTCATTTTGAGGTTTAATGCCGGCATGCGAGCAGTAGCACGGCTGCTCTCATCAGAAGCAACCCTTCTCTCAGTGATCAAACGATGCTTATGCTCTTCTTTGATCTGAAGAAGAAATTTATGGATTCATAACTGGAGTTTTTTATGTGTTCCTACTTCTTAGATGAGCAGGGTGTTGTTTGGTCTCCAACGATAGTTTCACTGTACTATCTGTATTTGTAAATGGATTACAGACAATTTTCTATTCTAAACAGTACATTTTGATGGTGACAGTTAACAGTGTATGGTCAGTTAAGGAGCGTCAGCTGTCGGTAAAGAAAAAGGTGAAAATAAACTTTTCTAATACTGTACACAACAAAGACACAACAAGAGTTAAACACTGAGACGGTCTCATGTTCGAGGTCCCTGTTGTTGCTGTGTGAGCAGTCAGCTGCTGTTATGAGGGGACGCTCTGTGCATGTCTGTGAGAACATACGCCGCACATCCTCAAGGCTAAAGTGCTGCTTGTGTGGGGACAGAGAACACGCTTGTACAAACACAATGTCTCGCGGAGGACGGACGGACGGACATAAGATGAGGCAAGAGGTGGAGGGGGGGGGGCACACAATGAGAAAGGAGGACAGAGGCTTCTTCACCGTTTACAGCGATCCGTGGTCAACAGTTTAGAGGACATGATGTGAGCGCATGCTGGACATTTGCATATACACAAATGGAGCAGCTCCACAAAGACAACACAAACAACATTATCCGGCCCCGCGGTGACAAACACCAACATTTCCTGAGGTCAAGAGACGTGACGATGATGAGGGGCAAACGCTGTTACTAACGTCATTCTAAACTGATATAGGTTTAAAAAAAGAGGGTTATTGACCGAATACCAGCAAAAGTTTTTTCTTTGCTTTTTTCACAGCAGGAAATAACTGCTTGAGGCCTCATTTTTCAATTTCACTACTCCCACACTTTGACTAAAATCGCACACCACACAAGAGACACACACTCCTTAAGAGGGAGACAAGAGCCTCTGAGTTGTCCAATAACTATAGGAGATCTGGTGGCTTGTGAATAATAAACATTGAAATTAAAATTCCTCACAGTCGTCTCTTTATGAAACATTTGGCAATCGGTATCATCTGCTGGGCTTTTCGCCAACACCGCCCCCCCCCCCCCCCTTCTCTCTTTTTTCCCCTTCTTACATGCCTCAAGTTTTAACCCTTGTTTTGCAAGAGGAGCTGACTCAGTCTCACGTTATCATTTACAGTAAAGGCCCCGGAGGGTGGAGAGGAGATGGGAGTGAGACGACACGCGCACATAACTGCACACGTACAACCCACGGCCTAGTAATCTAGTTCCACCACAGCGCTGGCTGCAGGCTGTTCCAGGAGCAGCCGAGGGGCTCGACACCTCGCTGAAACGTTAAGGAGGAGCTTCGCCGTCTCACCGCCCTTGGAGAACACAAGGATCTGGACCAGCCACCTTTGGCAGGGACGCTTCCTGACCTCTCGTTTCCCCTCCGCACACTCTTTTTTGCTCATTTCCTTCCCCTGTTCATTCTTCAGTGAATCCTTAAGGCCTTTCACCATGAGCAAGGCGGTGGCACTTTGACACATTGATTCAAACCGGAGCAGCGTTTACCCCCGACTCGTTGTGCTTTAAAGGAGACATATTATTGTCCCTTTCCACAAATTAAAATAGTTCCCAGGTGTCTTAAAGACATGTCCGTGACATGCTTTGGTCAAAATACCCCAAGGATCAAACATCACAGCTCTTTTCATCCTCTCAAAACAGCCCTGTTCAGAACGGCTGCTTTCAGTGCCTGTCCCTTTAAATGCAACATCAGCCACTGCTTGCCCCGCCCCTTCTACCGGTCCCAGGTAGGGGTGGGATTATGCAAATTCGAGTCGTAGTTACATCACTGGATGACAACTGAGGAAACAGCTCATAAAACCACATGGATTTCAACCGAGGGAACCTGCACATTACAGATTTTCTGATCAATTCTCACATTTTGGGGTCCGGAAGGCAAGACAAACACCCAGATATATGTTAAAGAGCCTTCAAAAAGTGATATTTCCATTATATGTTCCCTTTAAATAAGAGCGTCCGATAAAACAGTTGCCTTGTGAACTCGTCTCCAGGACTCACCCGTGTCCCGAGGGGGCGATGAAGTACAGGCAGCAGTGGATCCTGCTGTCAGGCATCTGTCTTCTGTTCACCCGAGATTCTGAGTTCAGGTAGTCTTCGAACTTGCTGTCTATGTGGTCGATGATCGGCTGCCAGCTGCAAAACACAAACAACAACTTTTGGCGACAAACAAGAAGAGACGGAAAGACTCATTCATTTAGAGACGGTGGAGAGCAGCTTTGACTTTCAAAACTTTGCAAATGAGGGAATGTCATGCGAGCGGCAGTTTGTGGTGTTTCTTACCAGTTGCTGTTGTCGACGGCATCTCCGAACCCCGGGGTGTCGACTATTGTGAGCAGCAGCTGGACGCCGCCCTCCCTTATTAAAACTTTGGACTGCTCCACCTGACACAGGAGACAGAACGAAGGGCACATTGTGTTCACAGAAACGCCTTTGAAACCAATCTACTGAAGGAAGAAGGGGCAGTATGGAAGGCAAAGGGTGCAATCATTAATACCGTTAATAAATCATTAACATCGTACGCTAATAGCGGCTCGCTTATATAGTTCACACAGAAAACACTTGAAGCGAGCGGCATGTAGTGACACGCCACCTCACACTGTGCAATTAGCCAACTATGCTGAGGAACGAGAAGGGCAAACAAGCATCTGGAGATAGCGGCGCTGTCAGTCGGGAGGAAGACAGATAAAGTACAGCACCTGGAGCGCTGCGAGCTGAGGACAAGGTTGCGTAATTAGAGAGGATGGAGATAAAATCATTTACGGCAGGAGCTGCATGAGTGAGCTGACTTGTTCAGACCATGAGGAGAAACTGAGGATTCACTGCAACCGTCGCAGCATGGCCGACTGTCCTGAGTCAAATCAGATGACAGCGGAGTTGTGTCTGGTTCAAAAAAAAAAAAAAAGGCACACAGCCCACGCTTTTCCCTGCGTAACCCATGATCCTCTGCTTCTCACAACATTCAGATGTTTACTCCGTCAGATAGGCAGAGATAATCCTCGGATTTTAACAGATAAGTCATTGACACTGTAAAATCGTAAATCACACAAAAACGCTAAGAATTTAATGTGACTGTATTTGTCTGGGTGGACTGAGAGGCAGCACATACTTGAGAGCGTAATAAAAAACAAACGGATAATTAAACAGGTATGTGCGTCGCTGAAATAGATGTTCTACGACTCAGAACAGGAATCTGTATTTGTTGGTTCTGCGGCCACAGTGCTGACCATGCTTTCAACTGAAATGGCAAAGTTGTGGTTTGAGCGGTTGCCAAAGCTGTGTGAGTGTGCCATTTGTCAGCGCTGATATTTGGTCTACTTAATGTTGACTCTAAAAATACTGTTGGCAACTTCCTGTCCCTGTATCTGTGTATTTTATTTATTTATTTATTTGGGGGGGTTCTTTTATTCAGGGTTCCTACACATTTGACATTTCCAAATTCCATACTTTTTTCCAGACGCTAATTTCCAGACTTCTTGATAAAAAAATTCAAATAATTTGTGATATTTGAGTAAATAGATGTGCATAATATTAAAAAAAAAGAAGCATGCAATTAATCATTTGTTTTCATTATTCTGAATGTGTAGTATATGCCATTATGTAACCAAATCATTTCCAGGAGATTGTAGCTACGTACAATAGAAGTAATTAACCAAAATAACTTCAGATAAGACCAAACCCAGATAAGTATTAAGATAAATATACAGTAGTTTCAATTTTCCATACATTTCCAGACCTGGAAATGTATAAAATCAAATTCCATACTTTTCCATACTTCCCATACTTGTGTAGGAACCCTGTTTGTTGCTCAAAGACAACACTTTTTTTATCCAAAACGTACCTGTACAGTCTTTTTGATTCGATGCGATGGTCCGGGATACTCTGCTGAATACAGGTCTGTTAGGAACAGAGAGTTGATCAACGTGGATTTGCCCAGGCCGGATTCACCTTGAACGAGAAAGACAACATCAGACAAAGTGTTGCAATGAAAATGTGTTTACAAAAATTACAAAAGCCCTACCCCTTCCATCACCTCCCATTATTCCCTACACAAAGATCACTGTGGACATCTTTAAGGCAATCAAAGGGCATGTGTCTAGCCGGGGATGAGACTGACATTTGCCCAGGACATTAATCCGTTTTGGTTAACAGTTAAAGGCTAAGGAAACAACGCGGACAAGTGGCCATTGTGCGCCTAGTTTCCAAGTTCCCAATGAAAAGGATCATTAGTGGAAATGACCACTGGCACTGCCTGCCTTGGCCGATGGCCACAAGTCAATATTTAACGAGCCACCATTTATACCAAAGCCACAGTCAAAGGGTAATGTGTGGGGACGCGTACCGATGAATTTATTTGTCCTGCGTTTTATGCCTGACATGTAGCCATCTGTTACGGGCGTGTGCTTGTTAAATTCGCTGCAGTATGAAGAGATACCCGTAAAGGAAAAAAAAAAAAAAGAAGAGCTGCAGGAGAATGTGTGACCTCAACGTGCCGTTGGGTCATGTGTTTCATGAGCCATGGACTGACGTGACAGTCGCTGTGCTCGTACCAGTCCCATCGCTTCCCTTCCTCCATCTTTCATCCTCTTTTCCTCTTTCACACCACACTGTGTCGCATGGTGGGGACATGTGGGCCCACAGCTCATCAGAGCCAAGAAAAGCTGATTTTATTTTCAGTGTGTGTGTATGTTGATGGAAAAAGATGATAGCATAAAAAACAATAGCAAGTATTTAACTACAAACAAGCCCAGAAGAGCTCCTCTACTTTCTAGATGAGAGGCCTACTGTTTTTTTTTTAATCTTTTCTGCAATTATTGCCAAAATGAAGCCTGTGCGTTGCAAACACACTGAAGCACTCACAGGCCCCAGAGGACCACTTGATCACCATCCAGCAGCTTTTTATAAATAACACTTGAGAGGACAGGAACAAGCAAATTCCAAGTTCCTTGTCATTGAGCTCGATCTAATGTAAGCCAAAAAAAAAACAGCAATAAAGAAACTGCTTGCTAATATGTTTGGGAATTGATTAACAGTACAAAAAAAAAAAACAGAACTTTGTGAGAAACCCTGAGTGGTGTGAATGCAAAGGGAGATGGGTTATTCTTAGAGGCATGCTGGGTACGGATTCTGTTCGTCCCACCACAGGAAATGGTTTTGACCCGGAGAAACATTTTCCCTCCAAACAGAGACTGATCAGCCGAGGAGGATCTTGGCACGGCGTCAACCACCACATCCAAGCATTTTAAAAGAATGTCCGCATTTCTGATTCTCCGAGTGCAGCTCTAGATAAAACCCAAATGTTTCCGTCCTACAGGACAACGCTAAGTGCTTGGCATTAAGAGGAATACAAAGAAGAAGAGCGATGCACCGGCCCCCTCCTCTCTGACTCAGCAATTAATACTACAAAGCTGGGGGCATGTCCCCTGTGTACAAATATAGCTGCAAACACACACAATCTCTCCCTCTCTCGCTCTCAACAAGAAACCACAACCAAGGACTTTAAAATGCCAGCCGCAATGAATACAATGAAATGATTCACATAAAACAAGGGCAAACAGAGAGCTGAGCAGCATGTGTTCTTACCCACGACCATCAGGGTGAACTCAAAGCCCCTCTTGACAGACTTCCTGTACACTTGGTTGGGGAGGCTGGCAAAGCCAACATATCCTTCCAGATTCTTTTGTTGCTGTAAGACAGGGGGGGAAAAAGATGCAAACGTTACAAACCATACAGAGATTTTATCTAGCACCTCTGCTTTAGATGCAAAGCTCAAAAAGAAAAATGTTATCACCCATTCCCACATTGCTGTAACTGAAACACTCCCAACCTGCTGACCACCTGAACCTCATTGTTCCCAATGCAGCGTTTCCTTTCCCATCCATCGATATGTTTGCAGTAGCTGCCGCAATATCAACATTGACCACAATATAGATTTTCTATTGGGTTTTTTTTTTTTCACCATTTCAAATGGCCAAAATATTATCTGACTGTGCAGCTGTGCCAGTGCAGGGAATTGATTTACCAACCCCCCTCCATTCCCTGCTGCTCTCATTCTTTCAAACAGACCGACAGTGGACCTGGCTGTCACGGTCAAGAGTGGCTCAGAACAACAACAACAACGTATTTGGTCTCTGCAAACAGAAATGATGCGGGTGTTTGTTTGGATGGAGCAGGCAAGCCAGATCCAATCATGGGAGGTCACATGAGACGCTTGTGTGTGGAGATGCATTTTAATGGCAGGTCTGAGCCAACATGCTCCGGGCTGCCGAGCTTCTGATCGGTTCAACCCCAAGATGCATGTTAATGCCGGTATGAACGGGGCCTCTGTGTCACAATCGCACTGACAACGGAGCCGTCTGTCATGGTCAGACAGGCAATCAGGAGCCGGCCCTGCCGTAAACACTAATACTATGAGAAACACTGCAATGTTGCTCTTTAAATCCCCCCCCCCCCCCATGTAGATTCAACATCAGATAAATCATCATATTGTAGATATATCACACTTAGACACAGTATAATATTCAAATCAAAGATGACACCATTATATCAAAAGGATGAACACATCATGACATACATGCTTAACTGTAATTAAGCATGACACAGTTGGCATGCTGGCTTCAATTTAATTATGCAGAGCTGAACACTGAATAAAATCGCTGAAATAAAATTACTGTCCAATTACTTTAAGTATGAGGATAATTTCTCTACTTACAGCTGTTGTATGCAGATCATAGTGATGTGGTTCCAGCGTGCAGGAAGAGCCAGCATTTCCAGGGTCGCAGAGCCAAGGGAGAGAGGACAAACAAAAAACAAAAAAAAAGGCAACAGAGAATCAATCCCGGGCCCATCTGATGATAAACACGCCATTCTGTCTCCAGATTCAGTTTCCCAAGCTGTGAAGCCTTGGGCTAAAATGATTCATGATCTTCACTACTGTAACAACACAGACAGTTGGCCTGCGTGGTGCATATTCCACTCCACTTGCTCCTTTAATGTCAGCAGCACCATAAAGTAAGGCCCATTCATTGTTGCAGCTTTTCCTTATGGCCCGTGGCTAGGAGAGCATCTCCTGCCCACCAACAGCACAGCAGCCCACATGTCTTCTGCGTGAAAACTATGTCTTATGCTAATTTGCCTAAAGGATGTGCAGCAAATACGTCAGCAGCATCAGCATCCTGGAGCCTCAGGAGATGAATCAATGCTTGTCAAATGTGTTGTTTTGCTGGCAAACAATTACATCAACATCTCTAAAGAAAAAAAAGATGATGGGGAATTAGAGGACTATCATTTGAAAAGGAAATCTGCCGTTTTTCCTTTGCGGCAATGTCTGACAGGTCTGCTAAAGGAAGTGGTGGCAGGTGGAGGAGGACCAGGCTGCAGTCTGATTGTGCAGGTTTTATAATGCAAAGGTTTTATAATGCAAATCACAATCTGACTGCACGAACGCAAATGAACTTAAAAGTCAAAACGTGAACTCTGAGGTACTGCATCAAGTATAATCCAGATTAAATGCCAGGCTTGTCCTCCTTGTACCTAAACCGTGAGAGAGCTTCCTGGTTTGGCCTTGATTGTCTAACCTAGATGTTCCGATCATTGCAGTTTCATCAATGTATTGATCTCGCACTAATGCAGCTGTGATCTCTGACACACAGAGAGAGAGGGAGAGGGGGAGAGAGATGCAAGGAAGTGGTGTTCTCCCCATTCAAAGAACCATTTTTTAAAATGTCTCCCTGGAAAAAAAGTGATGCTGTAGACCACTGACTATATTCTGCATCGTGTAGGGGCAATACGCGTTATAACAAGCCCAATAAAGGAGCCCTGCAGCTCACATAAAGTGACGCTACATGTCGTTTCCTCCCTTAGGTTCAAACAAGTTAGCATTAACGAGGGCTGTTTAATCCAACATACGACGCTAAATTAGCTAAATCCAAATCTTTAAGAAACACTTAAATCTGAGCGTGGCAGAAATATTAACGTGGCTCGTTTTGGTAGACCGTAACACACACAAGAAACACGTTTAGAGAAAGACTTTCTTTAAGAACTAAGGCAGGAAATGACACTCCCGTTAGGTTATGCAGCCTGCTAGCGAAGCAGAGGCTAACGGTTAGCTGGTTAGCAGCCCATCCAACTGGAGGCGGATGCCTGGGCGTTGGTGCTCAGACAACTGGGGACGCGAGATAGCGGTAAAGCCAAATAGTTCAAACAGCCGGACCAATGTTAACACGAATAATCAGTGTTGTAGTTTAAAAGGTATATTCTTAAAAAATAAGTCGTGCCAGTAGCCTAGAGCAGCAGTCTTACCCATAGCGTTGACGCTCCCTGCCGCCTCAAATACCGATCATTCACAAGCCGACATTCCCCTTCTCGCTGCTTTTGGTTGAGCTACGCACTATGAGGCGCGCAAAGCCCCCCCGGCGCAGCGAGACTACGGCGAAAGTCTGACGTAAACTGTACGTGAATCCCAGAGGGAGGCACGAAATTTGTCTCGCGAGAATGTTTTAATTCCTTTGAGTACCGGTACATTCTCGCGACAACCAACCCCTTCTGCTCTTGGAACTTGCGAAACCCCCCCCCTCAACGACCATACAGTTTATTAAAATAACAAAGGTTGTAAAAAGATTTACTCACGTAGCACTTGTTAAATAAGTCAGTTTATCTTATTTACATTATATTTAGATTATTTGTGTGTGTGTGTGTGTGTGTGTGTGTGTGTGTGTGTGTGTGTGTGTGTGTGTGTGTGTGTGTGTGTGTGTGTGTGTGTGTGTGTGTGTGTGGTCTCAAAAGACTCGGTGACGGAATGCGAATAGCGTCGGTTGTAGCCATGGCAACAAAGACTCAGCAGCAACTGCTCACCTGTATTTGATAAAAAACGAAGTAGCTACATTTCCACATTATTGTTCCCTTTTTACTTAATATAAGAGCGTGTGCTGTTTTACGAATTAAAACTGCGTGGACTGTATCACTGACCAGGGCTATTTAAAGAAGAAACTCATATATTTCACGATGCTAGAGAACGGGTAAGAGACTTCACTTGTGTAAACTAGGTCATCTGCTTTTTTTTTTTTTTTTTAGGTAAACATAATATGATACAGATCACTGGCTGTATTTTTTAGAAAGATTTTTAAATGACTGGCTACTGCTAGACAAGCTAAAATGTCAAATAAGCGAATACATTTATTATGCATTATAATAAATAAACATAGTTCAAATGTGTTATTTATATTTCTTCTTATTCATTATTTTGTCAAAATCATAATCTTAATCATACTCTACTACAAATAGCCTACTGCTTTCTTTTTTACTGCTATCTACAATTTATTACCTGTCCTAGGACACTCTCTTCTTTGCTATTGTCTGCTGCTGCAACCCTTTAAATTTAAAGGGTCATCTTATTTGTCTTATCTTATAAGGTTAGATTAAAACTTTATTTATCCTTAGGAGAAATCCATAAACAACCCAGCCCTATGCATAGTCATTATAATTAGCTTCATATTTTCTAGCTGCAATGCCTACAACAATAACAATACACCATTCTGCATAGGTAGGGTGACATCAGGTAAATTGGGCCATCAGGTAAAATGAGCCAGTTAAGGTTGAGTGATTTGAGTGGTCTCTGGTTGCTGTTGTGGGTGGGAAATGCAAAATTCTTGCTAAGCTTACTTATTTTTAATTTAAATGCTAGTACTTTCAGTGATGGTGCATTTAAGCATTGGTGCTGATGAACTTACTGAGTGCTACTTTTACTTCAAGTAAACGATCTGAGTGTCTCTTCTCCTACTGCTCAAGTTGAACTACAGGTTTGGAAAAGGGGACTGCTGAAAATGTCCAACCCAGTTAAAAAAGTGAGACAAGGAGAAAGATTACCTCTGAAGTCCACAGGAATCCAGAGCAAGTAAGCAAGCTGGGCTATCTGCTTCGTAAGCTGTATAGTCTGTTACACAATTTTAAATGTATTTTCCTAAAATGACAAAAAAAAATCACCTGATAAGCCTGTGTTCTAGGGCATCTCATGATCTCAGGAGGCTTCAGTCCCTGCTTGCCAAAACCAGCCCCAGACAAGAGGTGAACAACAACAGGGTGACGCCATTCTGAGGCAGCGTGTCTAGACATTATGATAACGATACACACCAGCTCATATTTCTTCAGGTTTGTGTATATATTGTAGCATGAGAATCCTTGTGATGCAGGTGGCTGTGCTGAGTCACAGTAAGGCACGCAGCAGTGGAGCCGGCAGATCACAAGGCCTGCATCATCAAAAAGATGCCCACAGACACAGGAGTGAGAGCGACCTCAGCGGGGAAGCATCTGAACTGGAAAAATTCAGGTTTACCTTTCAAGTTTATGTCCAATCTTCATAGTATGTTCTGAAAAAAGACGGACACACATGAATGTTGTGTCGCTTGCTTCTGCTTTAAGTCCCAAAAACATTGGGATAGATGGGACTGACTATTTTGCAACCTGTGTTATGTTATGCATGTAATATAAGATAAATGTTTAACTTGATGGGCTAAGATGTCACATTCAGTAACTTTGGGGGAAAGGTCATGAGCTGTATTTATAGTGGTGTGGTGGTTGTCATTCATTCTTATGCATCATTACCTTTTTTCAGCAAAACATACCGAGACCAAAGATGCTTCAGTGGCCACCCGCTGCATAAACTCTTCTCTGACATCCTTGTGTCTCTGGTCAAGAACCGACTGTGCAGGTAAAATGTCCTGGAGGTAGAATTTCTGCCCTTGTATAACACAAGCCATAAACAATAGCCTCTCTTTTTGTAGTGACTGGATTGACCATGCAACACCTGAACCAGCCCTTAGGGTTTTAATCTGCCTACGGTTGTTGATCAGAGATCCTCACCATCAGGTACAACGTGATGAATCTTTTCAGTTCTCCCTCTGGATGCTATTTTAGCACTGATTATGACATATTGTATAAATACTTCTTCATTTAGTGCATTGGTTCAGCAAACAGTAACTGCCTCTTTTAACTGTTTCCCCTCTTAGAGAATTTTCCATCAGCTCCAGGGCGTCAGTTCACTTGCCAAGGTAAAAACTCTTATTATCCCACACCTAAACAGGCGGCATTTTGTCACATCTGATATCAGCCTCTTCATCCCTGCTCTGTTTGTCTTCAAGTATATGGAGTCCGTCACCACCATGTACATGTCTTGTGGCGAACAGGCCTTCTCTGTGCAGAAGCTGGTCACAATGACCTGTGAGTATAGCCCGAGGGGAAATATCACAGAGCAACTCAGATGAATTGTGCGTCTTGTCCTTATCATGGCTGGCTTTGTTGTTGATTGCTCTGCAGACATGTTTCAGAAGCTGTCTGCTGCTGAGAGTCAAAGGGCCTGGGTCACTGCGAGTGGTGCTCACAAGGTAAGATAAGTGCTGATAAGCTCGTCTTTGAGTTTGTGCCATCACATGAAATCACTCGGGCACTCATAACATTCTGGATATATAATATTTAATGTTTTTGGACTAAATCAGGGTCTTATATATAATTTGGATTTTCCAATTATTTCAAATTAAAAGTAAATTTTATATTCTACTTACTAGACATAGTTTATTCCTATTTAATGTATTTTAAGATAAGATAGCTTTAACTTTGTTGTCATGTATAATGAATAGACAACATTTTTTAGTCTGGGGCACTCCCATTCATAAGCAGCACATAGCAGTAAGTCAAGATAATATGGAATAAATAGATAGATAAAATAGAATAAAATAGGTTTATTTAGCACTTGAGACAGGCTTTCTGCTCATGCAGCACATAACCTAAAATCTCCTGCATGTCATTTGAATCTACAGTGGATTATTGTTATGTCCGGTTTAGGAGTCGACCTCTGGATTTTCCTCTGGTGTCATCTTTAGGAATAAAATAACTCAAGTAATACCAAAATTTATCGAGAAGATTGTGTTTCAATATATTGAGAACATTCATGCTCCACAGAGGATTAATCATTTTGATTGATTGATGGTTACATTGATGGTTGATTGATTGATTTGATCATTCTGACTGACAGATCATGACATAATTTTTCTTAATCACTGAATTGAATCCCTAAAAGATTTACAGCCTCTTAAAACCCTTTTCAGGTCAATTGTAGCTCAATTTGCAAAATTGTCAGTACAATGCTGCTTCCACAGATTTTGGCAATAATATTTACTGAGCTGAGGGTTCACTGAGTTTCTCAATACTCACACATTCTTTTATATTTCCTCCTCATATAATTGAGGCTCTAATAAAGTCTACCATTTCTAGACCCTGGTGAAGCTCCTCTCCACTACAGACAGCAGTGTGCTGGTGGGAGCCCTGCTGGCACTCAGCTCTTTGGCAGAAAGGTAACTAGTATAGTTCATTTAATGCGCTAAATACATTTATGATTTAATCTGTTGCAAGCCCTTCTTGTCTAAAGCCCAGAATGCAAGGAGGAGATCGGGGAGCTGCCAATAGTGGAGAACCTTCTCATCATACTGCAGGAATATGACCTGCTGTCTAAAAGGTCAGAGGCCACGTATCTGTTGATGTGTTGTCAGGCTGTCAGATAAAAGTGTTATGCCAAGGTTGTTGTGGTTATTTGTGGGAACCCTCCTTTATCCTTTAGAGTCGGTAGAGCAGAGCCATAAAACATTGGGGGGAAAAAAAAATCAAGGCTAGACTCATAAAATGTAATGAAAACATTTATTTAAGGCTGTAACAAAAAACGAGTAAAAATTAGTTTTATAGGACAATTGAAGACATGGCAGTGATTCAGGTGGTGGAGATGAGGCCAAAATGTTAAAAGCTGATAACATTGATGCCGAAAAACATATTAAGTTGTGATAACCACTCAAAATGTCAATTAATATTCATATGACGTACATGATATAAAGGGTTGAACCTTTTATTCCCTTCAGGATCAGTGCAGAGCTGCTGAGGCTCCTGTCCCCGGTGCGGCAGGTGAGGGAACAGGTGAGGGAGCTGGAGGGGCTGCCGGTGCTGCTGAGCCAGCTGCACGGTCAGCACCTGAAGCTGCTGTGGAGCCTGGTCTGGGTCCTGGTCCAGCTCTGCGAGGATCCCGACACCAGGGCAGAGATCCGGAGCTGGGGTGGGGTGCAGCAGCTGCTTTGGCTGCTCAACAGGTCCTCGAAGCTCCTCAGTGTTTTGGAGTTTTATGTTACATCCTCTCTTTCCAGTTGTTAAAGCAGCCTCTCTTTTACTGACTAAGAAAGGTGCTTCTACTAAAAACCTTTAAGTTTAACACTGTTGAAGTGATCTTTGGACAAGGCAGTGATTTGGTATTACAATTCACAAAAAACACATGAACAAATAATGATCAGTGATGGGAATAACAGCGTTATAAAATAACAGCTCAGCTTTACTAACAGCGCTACTTCTTTCAGTAACGAGTAATCCAAAGAGTTACTGTTTCCCCGTTACCGTTGCTGACAATAAAATGTGCCGTTACTTGGCTCAAGACATCCCATCACAAAGTAATACACCCATTAAAGTGTACGTTATATACACTTTTTTTTCAGTCCATTACTAGTCGGAAAAAAGCTGTTTATAAACAGGAGGTTAGGGTTATGGTTGGGGGGTTGGGGGGCAGTCCAAGTAATTTGACATATATGAGCATTTTATTTAAAAAAAAAAAAGAAACAAAATAGTTACTTTTCCTGGTAATTAGTTACTTAGATAATGTAGTAATTCAGTTACTAACTATAACTAATTACTTTTTAAAAGTAACGTGCCCAACACTGGTAATGATCATGTCAGACCAACAGAGTTTGAGAAATTGTGGTCAGAACACTGCAAAACACTTGGTCCTACATTTCCCATGATGCAATTTGATATGTGTTTTTCTTTAGATCCAGGCTTGGGAAACAAAAAAATGTATAGCAGAAGGCGTGCATCAAACTTGGGTGTGGAGTTTGAAAGATATAGGTGTTTACCAAGCAGGGAGGGTCCAAGGAAAATATGCTGCTGGTTACATGATGGGAAAGTCTTTGTAGAGCTTGACCCACATATCTCTACAGCAGTTTGTACAGTTATCTTTGAAGGCTCTCTAATCTAATCGATTGATCTTTCAAATCTACCTGTTTTTCATCATCTGAACATCTCATTGTGTATTCTGCATTTATTGAGCAGACACCATCAACATACTTTCTGGATTTATCACAGTGACATACAAATGAACTCTTACAGTGACAGGCAGTATGTCTCCGATCGCTCCTCAATCGAGACGTTGTCCAGCGCCAACGCTGCCGGCCGCATCCAGAGAGAGCACGTTCAAGAGGAGCTCAGCCCGCAGGAGGAGGTAGACAACACCAAGGCCCTGCAGTCAGGTCAGAGAAGATACAACTCATTGCACAAAACATCCTTTTAGAGTTAGGACTCAACCAGTAAAGGCTACTGCACAGTAAAAGAAAACCCTTCCCTTGGGGCAGTCTTATCAGCAACTGAGAATGTAAACATCTTTTTCCTGCAGCGAAAATCCAGACCACTGAAACCAGACTTGTGTCTATGATTTAGGAGGAAGTACTTGTAAATCCTCGGTTTCTGGAAATCTAGAGACACCACTGTAAAAATAATACTCCCTTTGATATAAACCTGTCTATCATTTTGTAATTCAGCACAGCTCAATCTCTTTGTGCCTTAAGAAGCTCTACTATATTTTACACTTCAAAGTCAACAGTGTTTGTTCTGTAACTCTGGTTTTGGAGAGAGAGTGCTGCTCAGACTGCCTGAGTCTTGAAAGTTACAGGAATGAGTTCTCAAATTAAGTCAGATCCTGTCTAATCCCCTTCTCTAGCATGTTGTACAGTTTTGACAGAGCTCAGTCTGGACGACACATCTGCTCACCACATTGTGCAGGTAAGAGAAAGTCTATAATATATGCACAGTCCACATTAGTGTAAAATAACACAAATATATAATGTAACATGATACATTTTTACATCTTTTTCTAAGGAAAATGGGATCTACATCATAGCAAAATTGATTTTACCTCAATATTCCGGATCAAATATCACACCATTACAGGTACGGTGCATACATGCGCATGCAATTACATAATGGTGTTAATGAAAGTATTTTTAATCTCCAGAATGTAAACTGTCTGCAAATCTGTTGGCTTGTTGGCAGTGCTATGCATTTCGGACGCTGCGATTTCTCTTTAGTGTGGAAAGACACAGGCATCTGTTCAAAAGGTGATGCTCCATGATTATAAGGCTCAAACACATATTTCTTCTAGAAAGAAAAGAAAAGAGAATATGACCTGAAATTCAAGTTAGGCATAAATCATTCAAATCTAGCTTCTGTTGGATATCTGCCCTCTCATCGAATGTTCTCCACTGTTGTTACATAATCCTTTATCCTTTTCAGACTCTTTCCCACAGACCTCTTTGAGCTGTTTATTGATGTTGGCCACTATGTGCGGGACCTCACGGCCTATGAGGGACTGCAAACCAAAGTTTCACTCTACACTGTAAGAAAACAGCTTCTATATGGATTCATCTGTTTATTCAGCTGGTTTTTGGCTCTAAAATAAAATATATATTATGGCCTTATATTATCATAAATACAACTTTTGTACGCTAACGTGGAAGTTTCTGTAGCTCAAAGAATGACGGCGTGTTGTGGGTTTTTCTAATGCAGGAGGACGAATTGGACAATCTGAGAGAGAGCATAGAGGCTGTGGACCAGAACAGACCTCCCCTCAGAGTCATCAACGGTTACTCTGTACTGGACCATCTGGGCACCGGGGCATTTGGGAGTGTCTTCAAGGTACAATGACCATCCTCCAATCATGACCATCAAAAAAATGAGCCACACACTGAAATATAACTTGTTAAATTTTAGAAACATCAGGAACTCATTAACAGTTGAAGCCACGAAAACTTATTTCAATGCCATGATTTTGTCACATGTAATTACTGTATGTCCTGTTGGTCTCAGACAAGTCCATCTGTCCTGAAACCCACCAGGTCACTACACAAACAAGCTCTGAAAATATTAGACAGAAAGTCACGACAGTATCATCATTGTGAAATACTAAACAAATATAAAATGCTTAGCTTTGATAATCTAATGATGTATTCTGATATTCGTTTAGTGTACAAAATAATTCATAATGTTGCCCCTCCCCCATTGAAAAACTCAACTCTGTTCTGAGCATTCCACCAGAGCTTTAAGATGGGTTAGGGTTAGGGTTAGTGGAGATTGTAATATTCCTAAGCGTAGCTCTGCCTTTGCTCAATCTGTCTTTTCTTTTAAATCTGTCAAATCATGGAACAATCTTCCAACTAATCTGAAACTTTGTACAGACTTCAATGTTTTTTCCCGGGAAGTCTAAAAAGAACGCTATGTAAATTGATAATTCTTACCTTTCTATTGTTTTTACTTACCTGCCCAGGGACGATGGATGGAAAGTAGCTAGTAAGATAAATCTGGTACAAGGCATCTCTTCTCATTTCGAGACTAATGTTATTTTGTACATTGTCCCTGATACAAATAAACTTATTAAACTAAACTCCAGACAGATAAGAACTAAAGGCAGCAAGGTCATTTTAGCGTCTATGTGTACTTCAGGTGCTGATTTCACTGAATTTACTCAACCACAGGTCCGAAAGCAGAGTGGACAGAACCTTCTGGCTCTGAAGGAGGTGAACCTGCACAACCCAGTCTTTGGCAAAGACAAGAGGTCCAGAGACAGTAACGTGGAGAAGATCATCTCTGAGCTGACCATCATCAAAGAGCAGCCACATATTTCATCAGTTCAATTTAATTACATGTGATCAACTGGCATTACTTACATGTTGCCTGGTTCTTCCTCACCAGATGATACACCCGAACATTGTCAAATATTACAAGACATTTTTGGAAGGTGAGGATAAGCACTTTTTACGCGGCTGTGAGAAGGAATACATCAAAATGATAGGGTAATACTACCTCATATTGTCCATTTTAGGTGACAAGCTGTACATTGTGATGGAGCTGATCGAGGGAGTTCCACTGGCTGAGCATTTTAACTCTCTGAAGGAGAAGCAGCAGCAGATCACAGAGGACAGGATTTGGAATATATTCATACAGGTGACGACTGCAGAAATAAATCTTAGTTTGATACAAATGTAGATTTCCCATCATGTGTTTTGACCAAGATTAATATACAGCTGTCACATGACAAAAAGACAAAGTTTAGCTATGTAACCATAAACCTGTTCATACAGATTTTATGGCCAGGCGTTAAAGGGATAGTTCAACATTTTGGCAAATTGGCCCGTGAGTGTTTTGGAGTTGTTGGATTGTGTATTTGATGAGTTTGATGAGGGAAACCAAGAAATTCCATTAGCCTTCATAGCGTAGCTCTGAGCAGCTCGTGGCTCTGCTCTGCCGATCTAAAAATCGCTTGCACCATCAATTAAAGGTAACAAACCTACTCCTAAGACTATAGAGATTATGGCAATGGACCAGTTTGCCAAAATGTTGAACTATCTCTTTGAACATGCATTAGTCACTGTCCCTGGAGGGACTGATGGGAAGCTCAACAGACTTTTGACCAACATCTGACTGACACTTCAATGAAACTAATTCCCAGACAGGAGCAAATTTAAATTATAAAATAAACACACACACATATTCTTACATATTATATACTGTATATATATGGACAAATGGACATAAACATGAGCCGTGAATACCATTAAAGCAGAAGTAAGCGGAATGTTTGTGTTAATATAAGTCTTAAATAGTTCTATCTTCCGACAGCAAGATCAGACCCAAACACGGGTCTGTCAGTCACTCTGCTCTGCTCTGAGCCGAGGAGAAAACTTTCCTTGTATCCTACAACCTTTATCCAATGAGGAGAGAGAACGGCATAAAGGGGCGGTCCTCTCTGTGTGTGCAGCCAAGGGATGCACGTGAATGTGGTGACGTAGGGACGAGGGCGGGGACTGCTAACTCCATCAGCTGACAGGAAGTTAGCCAAAACCACCGGATCGCTTACTTCTGCTCTGACACCAGCCTGATTGAATCCAAAATCTAGTCTAATATTTAATTTGGAGCATGATGGTGTTCATGAAGGGGTACTAGAGCTCATCTGACAGGCCAGTACGGACACATACGATTAAAACATTGTGAGCCACAGTAGTAGAAATAAAGCAAACTCACATTTTCCAGAGTGTGTGTTTTTTTTTTGTTTTTTTTTCAAATTCTCCAACAGTTGAGGAATTTCAGCCTGGGATAGTCCTGTGCTCACTGCCAGTAGCTTTGGATGAAAGCCTAAAAGTGTGAATGTAAATAATTTCCATTGGCTAAGAAGGCTGAATGGAAACATCTCCCTAAGTTTTAGTAATTTATTAGCTCACTAATTGATATAACCTCTCCACGCTCCCCTCAGATGTGCCTGGCCCTGAGGTACCTGCACAAGGAGAAGAGAATAGTCCACCGTGACCTCACACCTAACAACATCATGCTGGGGGAGAAGGACAAAGTCACCATTAGTGAGTGTGTATTTACTGAGTCCATTGGTGTCACTTCCTGTCCTGTCTAATCCCACCTCAACCCGTGTCTCTCCTCCACTTGAAGCTGACTTCGGCCTGGCTAAGCAGAAGCAGGAGAACAGCAAGCTGACGTCAGTGGTGGGCACCATCCTTTACTCCTGGTGAGGAAATCCACACCTGTTGCTTTTCAGTTACAACAAAGCTGTCTAATGTTATCAAAGTCTAAAATAATATATTCTGCAGCTCAAAGTGGTTATGTTCCTATAGCCGTGTATTCATCACACAGTCAAATTATGGGGATTCCTCACATTTGGGAATAAAAACACCTTTATTATTATTTTTTGTTTGTTTTAAGACTTTTATATAAGTGCAGAGACTGGATGGTGTTGTGCACCTTGAGATTGAAGATGGTAACACTTTATTTGACGCCTATCTCAATAACGCATTATAACCATACTTATAATGAGTTATAATGCAGTTATAACTATAGTTATAAAGACTCATAAATGATCATAATGCTTTATAATAATAATCATAACACACTATAAAGCATTTTATCATGACCTATAAGGTCAGGTATTATAATACGTTATAATTGTTAGTAACTCGCTGACAATTCCCACATCGATAATGCATTATAAATATAGTTATAATGTGTTATAATTGGCTTATAAATGTGTATAACTATCATTATAAACACTCAGAAATTATCACAAGGCTTTATAACAATAAGCATAACACATTATAGAGCATTATAACTCTATTATAATACTTGACCTTATAAGCCATTATAAAATGCTCTATAATGTGTTATGCTTATTGTTATAAACCCTTGTGATAATTTATGAGCGTTTATAATGATAGTTATACACATTTATAAGCCAATTATAACACATTATAACCATATTTATAATGCATTATCGATGTGGGCATTGTCAGCGAGTTACTAACAATTATAACGTATTATAATACCTGACCTTATAGGTCATGACAAAATGCTTTATAGTGTGTTATGATTATTGTTATAAAGCATTATGATCATTTATGAGTCTTTATAACTATAGTTATACAGTGCTGTAACTGCATTATAACTAATTATAAGTATGGTTATAATGCGTTATAGAGATAGGCTTCAAATAAAGTGTTAACAAGATATTTTTTTGTCTGGTTTGCATGTTTTTCGAAGGACTATTTAGACTGGGGTTTAGGGTTAAAAGAGTTACAGAGATATAACCAGAGATATCATCTTTTTTACTCCACACATTCCTCCTCCCTGTCAAAACCTGCAGCTTCACCACCAACCACCTGTGGCAAACACTTTGATATGTTTTTGTTTTTTTTCCCCCACATGTATGGAGCGGTGATTTAAGGTTAGAGTCAGGAGCTCATAAGTAAATCTTTATACATGTTTATGCGTTGTGCTTCAGTCCAGAGGTGGTGAAGAACGAGCCGTACGGAGAGAAAGCTGATATCTGGGCTTTAGGCTGTATCCTCTACCAGATGGCCACTTTACAGCCTCCGTTCTACAGCACCAATATGCTGTCACTGGCCAGCAAGGCAACACAGAGACACACACACACACACACACACACACACACACACACACAAACCTCATATTTCACTCCCAGCATCAAACCTTTTTCTCTCCATCTGTCCATGAGTAATTGATTCTTTTCTTTCTCTTCTGTGCTAGCAGATTGTGGAGGCTGTTTATGAGCCAATTGAAGAAGGTGCTTTTTCAGACAGAGTGACAGACATGATAAGATGGTAAGACTTTCATTTTGACATGACCAATACTTGGTGCATGTAAGTTCACTAGTTCTTTAACAACACACAAATGTTGCCCCAATATTTCACTGGCAGTTGTTGACGATCAATGATTGGCTCATTAATCATTATTCATTATTGGTTCAAACTCAGCGTGTGATACCACTCTATGATTGTCTTAGATTTGATCTATTTTCTGATATTATTTCTGTTTTCGTTGCTTTCCATTCATATTAAAATTCACACAACGCTCTGTTGGACCAGGTGTCTGAGTCCAGACGCAGACCAGCGGCCGGACATTGTGGCCGTCAGCTCCAGGATCTGTGACCTCATGATGAGGCTGATGGACGGCCTCTACACCTCCCAGAATGCACTGGAAAGAAGAGCAGAAAGGGACAGGAAACGAGCGCAGAGATACTTCCTGGAGCAACACAAAAGCAGGACGACCTGCTGCCTCTCTATGCAGGTAATGTACTGTAAATCTGACAGCATTTCCCAGAGGACTCTTTTGATTGGTACAAAAACTGTCTGTTTGAATGAATGATATGATGTAATGATTTCAGGAAAAGCCTTTAATGGAAACTGAACGTGCAACTCCACACTCTCCTGCAGCCTGCACGTCCAACCACAGGGAGCGAGTTACCTGTCAAGGTGACTCTGTTTCATACGGTGTAGGATTCAGCAATGACCAGAGGGATTTAAATTGAAAATGACACCATATTATAAATAACTATGTGTGTGTGGTGTGTTCAGATGCTGCCTCAGATGACGACACGGAACTGCCCAATACCAGAAACAACATGACCGCCTCTGTAGGAAAACACCACGGTCAGTGCAGGATCATTCATCATGTTGGGCAGCATATTTTCATTTTTACAAATGTTCAAATAAGAGGCAAACTGACAACAACACAAACATATCTGCTCTTTTTGAAGCTATTGGTTCCTATTGAAGTTTTTCCACTCTGTTTTTGCTGAAAGGACTGAAACCCAGTGCCTGTGAGACACCTGATCAACTTCTATCAAAGTAAGTGGAAAACATTGCATCATCTATATCTGCACATGGTGTGGTAAAGATGAAATTAGTAGGACATTCTTCTCTTTTAGTATGTATGTAAAAAAAAAAAAAAGCACAATTATCCAGAGACAAACCAACAGGCAACCAATCTGCAGCTGTTTACTGACTCTCTTTACTCCTCTCAGTGGGGATTTGACTGCAGCAAAGATGAGACCAAGACCAGGTAGTTCTTCAAACTTCTGTCTCTAAATCTCAATGTGCACACAAGTAGAACACACAAGTAAAGCTATATAAAAGCTCATTTTGAAAGTCTGAATGTTGTAAATGCCTCTTATGAATTATTTCTGTCCTGTTTGTTTAGCCTTCGTCAGTCAGTGTGTTTGTTTTCCATCTTATCTCAGTGTCAGCAGGGATCTGTGTCTCCCAGAAGAAGCTCAGACAGATTGATGATCCCAGCCAGCGGCTCCTCGTGCAGCTGCACAAAATCATCTACATAACCCAAGTACGGTTGTACATTTGGTTGAGTCTACTCTCGACAGAGTTCAGTTCAACGCTGTAGTTCCATCGCTCATCATGATCTGTTGGTTTTTATCATTGACCCACCTTCACATCAGTGATTGCATGTGACTGTAAATGTGTTGCTATTAAACTGAATTATCTTAATTCCATCTCCAGCTTCCACCGGCTCTGCACCACAACATCAAACGGCGGGTTATTGAAAGATTTAAAAAATCTCTCTTCTTCTGTGGGAGCGACCCGTACAACCTAAAAGTGGAGCTCAGCAAGGTTTGTGCTTTTATCCTGCAATTCACTGGTATGTTTAGTGAAAAATGGAGAAAGCAGGTAGCTAGGCTAGGTTGGGTCATCAGGTAAATCTTCATTTGTATCCAGGCTCCTCTGAATAAATGAGGTCGTATTGTGTGGTCACAGAGTAGGCAACAATAATTCACTTCCTGTAATTTCAGGCACGTCAGCCACGTGGCTCTAGGGATGGCAATGTCGGCCCACTTTGATCCAGACTGAAATATCTCAACAGCAATCATAGATCGTCATGACTGAATTTGGTACAAACATTCACAGTTCTCAGAGGATGAATCCAACTTTTCTTGGGGTTCACATTTGTGCATCAGGGTGAACTCTGTCTTGACAGCTGCTGGATGTTTTGCCATTACATTTGCATAGATGTTCATGTTAACATCAGGATGAACTGTTACACCCATCTGTTAGACTGTCAGCAGTTGTCAACAGGTCAAAATTTCAATTATCCGCACAGTACTTGTAGTGCTAGTATGTTTTTAGCCAATATGCTAAACTCTGATGGTAAACAATGTATAGGCCTACTAAATATTAGCATGTCAGCATTGTGAGTGCATGCTTATGTTAGCATTTAGTTGAATGTTGCACTGTGTCTGGTTACAGTGTCTCAGAGCTGCTGGCACGTCGCTGCACTCTCTTAACCCTGTTAGTCGATTGGCTAAATTTCATCAAGCAATTCATTTTATCCTCAAAGTCAACTTTCATGAACTCTGACAGGAAGAAGCCCAGTTCGCCTCCAGTTTATCTTTTATACAGTGTAATCACATTTCTAAGCAAAGAGAGAATCCCCCTCTTGTGTTCCCTGCAGCTGCTCCAGGCCTCCACAGAACTGATGGAACCGGGCTCAGCCAGTTCAGACTGGTGGCCTCTGATCCAGCACATCACAGGAGACCCCCCTGTCGCCGACACCACAGGTAGAGTTACAGCACTGTTACTGCAGCTTCACGCCGCACATCCGGTTAGTGACACTGACACCCTGCAGGCTGCTTAGCTTTTACAGGAGATCTTCATTCCTGTCAATGATTTACTAGCTCGTCATCAGATCCACTGCTGAGAAGGCGGCATGCTGAGAGTGGTGCCCCCTGCCTGAAATGTTTGCAAATTCATTGTTAGATGATGTGTGTGACTTTTCTTTTTCTCAGGTGATGGGAGTCTGAAAGAGGGGGTGACATATCAGCAGCTGCAGGTCAGTCAGATAGTAAAAAAATTTTTAAATCTGAAAATTTTATTTAGTCTCTTTTTTCTTTTTAAAGGTAAATTAAAGTAGTTTAACATTTTGGGATAGATAGATAGATAGATAGATAGATAGATAGATAGATAGATAGATAGATAGATAGATAGATAGATAGATAGATAGATAGATAGATAGATAGATAGATAGATAGATAGATAGATAGATAGATAGATATAAATATACAAATTGCTTGTATTGTTCTGAATAAAATATTTTTATTTCCTCTTCAAGGTTATTGAATCTGTCCTGTTCAAATGTTCCTTCACAGGGGATCATAGAGGAGCTGCTGGAGGAGAACAGCTACTATGAAGCAACAAATAGCAGGTGAGAATTTCAACACATGGACAATAAAACACATTTTAATTGCAATAATTGTAGGCTCATCTAAGCATTCACAGATTCTTGTGAATTAATGAAGTCAGTTTAGTGGGGTAGGGTTAAAGTGGGATGTGTGGGAAAACACAAAGATTCTTGTGGATTTTCTGAAAAAGAAAAAACAACACATGAAACTCATACACTGAAATGTAACTGCTGTGGTATAGTTCGCAGTCTTTTATGTGTTTTGTGTTGATGTTAGGGGCACAGTGAGAAGATATGACGGAGACAAGAGGTGACCGTCATCCATATTCATCTGACTTAAATCACAGAAGCAGCTGAAGTATCATTCATCATCACTTTTTATATGTTATATTCATACTTGTTTGACATATGAGCCTGTGCTCATGTGTGTAGTGATGTGTTGACAGCTTGGCAGGTTGTTGTTGAGACAAAGCTGGTGTAACATGTTTCCACATGTTTCCGTCACCACACTCACTCCTCCTCACTGGTTCTCAGGAACTGACTATTTGTACAAATGTCACATGACTGTGCTCATCACCAAAGATTATTTATTACCCTTACACTGAAGATAATTTATATTTTATAAATGCTGTTATTGTTACATGTCTGATCTCAAAACCTGTGAGTGTGTGACACATTACAACTGGCCTGCAAACTCCATTACCACTATCTAAAGTGTTTTTTGTGTTTGGTTGGTTTTTATCAGCGAGCTTTGGCCACTCTGCTTGTGTAAAACTTTGTGTTTTGTTTTTTCAGGTTTGTCTGAGTTTAGGAGACTCAGCAGTTTGACTGTTATAAGAGTGTGTTATTCAGGTGGCTGTGAGCCAGTTTCCTCACTCACTTTGCTTTAAAGAGCTGATAAGAAACCAGGACTCCACCTCAATTCACCATCAATCCTCCTCACTCATGAAAATCAGGTCAAAATGTTTCCCCACTCGTACTGCATGAACACTACTCTCTGAAACACTGCTGAAAATATTAATGAAATATATTTGTTGTATGTAACTCTCTGTACATTTTTGAAGCAGCTGATGAAAAAGCTGTTCTGTGCACTTTGATCCGAAAGGAAACTGTCAGTATAATCTGTATAAAGAAAAGCAAACTCTCTCAAAGCGATGTTTTCAATAAACACTTTTAAAAACAGCAAACTTGCAACCACTTGTCACACTGATCTAAACAGTGAGCAATCCCCTGGGAGAGTGAGCGAGCTGGGATCTGATATGAAGCTGATGTAGTGAAGATAATATAGAATAGAATAGAATAGAAAATACTTTATCAGTCTGTCAGGATTTACAAGGGAGGTGGACCCAGATGCAGACACCAACACAGTATGGTGGAACACAAATAATTTATTAAACTTATGGGAAATAGAATACACAGGAAACACTGAGCAGGAATACAGAGCACCACGTGGGAGGAACGCTGACTAACCAAAAAAGGGCAATGGGAAAACACTGAGGTAATATACACGAGGGAGAAATGAGACACAGGTGGAGCAGTCAGACACAGGTGAGACACATGAGGTAATCACAGGAAGACAGGACAGGGATTTCAGAATAAAACAACAGAGACAAACTCTGACATAATATCCTGTGGGAAACTGTTATGTTACTATGCCTCATTTCTGAAATCAAAAACTAACAATAATAATGTAACCCCTATGTTCAAAATATACAAAGATTGTACCCCATCAATAATAATCAACTATCAAATAATACCGGTTATCCTCACTAGGGTCTCGGGGGAGCTGCAGGCTATCTCAGCTGACTTAGGGTGAGATGTGGGGTACACCCTGGACAGGTCATCCATCAATCACAGGGCCATACAGACAGACAACCATTCACACTCCCAAAACCGGAGTACTTGGAGAGAACACACACACAGATGTCACAGCATCACTGTCAAAACAAAGCCATTCTAAATAAAAACATTATAAGATTGGACTTAAAAAGCTGCAGGTCATTGATGGCTCGCGGCACACATTTGTTGTGGCATCGTTTCGATAAGCTTCTGCAATGTCACAATATTTATTTCCGTCCAGAGTTGCATTTATTTTTCAAAGCTTCACATTGGGGTTCAGGTCTGGACTCTGTGGTCACTGGACCACATTTCTTCCTTGAAGATGATGGTTCCGGTTTGTAATAATGTGTTGGACAGTAATAGTCTCAGCAATCTCCTTAGATGTTTCATTAGCTTGATGCCAATAATTTAACCCTTCTGAAACAGATTAACGTCTTCTTCGCTGTGTCTTCCAACATGGTTGTTTATAAATGTAATTTCACTGTACTTCTGACAGTCAAGGCTGATTCTAAATGAGACTGCATCAGTTAGGGTTAAATAAGTTGTTGCCAGCTGAAACATAATCATCCATGCAGTAATTATCCAATGGGAGGCTCTGACCTATTAGCTTATTAAATCCAACTGGTGACTGACGGGCAGTATATTTCTGGTGCTCTGTGGTGCAATGTGAAGGAATTAGTCTGTGATCTCTATTTTCATTGTTTTGAATGACAAAAGTCAGTCAAGCTGCTCTTCCTGAACGTGCAGGAGAAGCAGGATGTGGTGGAGGAAGGATTCACATTTAGTTTAATAGGCGCTAATGCAACAGTGGAAAAATACTCCACTACAAGTATTATAAGCAAAATACCCAGAGTTACGCAATATTTCAAGACTGTAACTGGTTTGTATGGAGCTACATGTATACAGTTAAACTGTTTAGTCGAATGGTTTCCAATGTCTGGGTCAAACCTCCTCCCAGAGGTCACATGATGCATTTGAGGGTGGGGGCAAATCTCTTGTTGCATTTTGGGACTTTTCTTTCAAATTACTGTATCTTTATGTGTATAAAATGCTTGGCTAACCTGTTTGGAGTTTAAATAGATTGAAGTCTGATTTAAACATTAATTTGATGTGGATGATACGATGTGAACAGTTCAGAGGGAGGATGATTATTTTGTGGATATACTGGCATCAAAAACAGCCATTAGCTACTGCTTATATTTGTAAAGAGTCACAAGCCAAAATGTTTGACACACATTGTATCTGCACGTAGAGTTTATTTCATAATAACCAGAAGCTTGAGGGGGAGTGTCGGTCCGAGTGACTCAGAAAATTCAAGCTTAGAGGAGACACCTCTTTACTGCGTGGAAACAGAAACACACACCATCCAGATGTGTTAACACATGTGTGCTGTCATCACCGCTGGGAGCTGACACTGCACATCTACACTCATCATGTGTGCTGAGAGAAACAACCGAACACACTAGGGAAAAGTCTTAAATGGAGCTACAGTATTGCCTCGTTAATTCGGGTCAGTGGAGCAGTTTGTATGTGAACTGAACTGTGCTGCAGTGCAGTACCTCAGACCATCCACAGGGGGCGCTATGAGCCTTTCTTTTGAGACTTTAAGTGAGCTGACCTAAAATAACCTCAGGGCTTCACGACACGAAACAGGAAACAGTGTCACCTCAGAAACAACTGAAACACTAGTAGAAAGATAAAACAGCAAAAAAGAAAGAAAGAAAATGATACACAAGACTTTTTTAATAGAGCAACAACAACAACAACAACAACGACAATAACAACAAAACAAAGTAAAACAGGCATGTGATGAAAAGTGATCTGTTAATGAATATCACAAATGAATGCACCATGAAAAAAGACAGATCTTTAGATATGTACATACTGGAATATGGAAGATAACATTTACTGTTCCAGGCTGTTAAATTTACAAAATATGTAAAACTCACAGATGTGGAAAATGTCAGCAAGTCGAGAGAGGGAGAAAGTAGCAGACACAGACCAGCCATTAGATTTCACTGTCTGGTTTGTTCTCATCAGCAGAATTACTGTCCTTCTCTCTCATGGCAGGTAAACGTTTGAGGCACAAATGTATTTTGATTTTTTTTTTTATAAAGATAGATAGATATATATACCCACCTGCTTCCCTAACACTCAGACTACATTTCCCATAATCCTTTTTCTCCTGTTGCCTACAGCTTTTTAAAAAAAAAAACATATTGTCACCTTTAAATGTCTATTGTATGCATTATTATGATTATTATTATTTCTACAATACATTGTATTTAATAGGCAAATTTCATTAACAGCTCTATCTGTGATAAGGCATCAAACACTGATGCATTTCAGAAACTGACTTTAATGAAAAAAAAAGTTTTTTTTTATAGTAAACATGTGTGTACAGTACTCATCAAAGTAAGGTATAAAAAATCTTAAAACATTTCAAACAACATCCAGCCCTGTTAATATCTGTAAATATACATTCTGGGGTTAAGACTTTGTAGCTAGAACATGAAGTGTGCGAGTTTACTTCAGTGGTTTCATACTGCAGGTTTCCAGCAAAATACACAAAACTACTCCAGAAAGAGTCAACAACGCCCATTGAGCAACAATTTCGTCTTAAATGTGTCACTCTCTACGTCAGCTCTGTTACATCAGTTTGTGAACTTTGTTAATGCGTTTACATTTCCCTTTTCTTTTTACACACATGCAGCACAATGACACATCAGGTGCTAACAGTAAGTCTCCCAATACATTTCCTATGTTTGCTACACTAATGCTAACAGCGTTGTTATTGAGGTAAAAAAAGAAAAGAAAAAAAAGAATCCATGTGATATCTCATGCAAATATAAATACAGTAAAAACCAGATAAAGAACAGCTGAGGCTGATTCAGAGGTTATGAGGTGACTGCGACCAAAAGGAAAAAAAAAAAAAAAAAGGAAACATGAACTGGTTAAAGGGATAGTTCACCCAAAATTGAAATTTCACTCATTATCTACTCACCCTCATGTCAACTAAGAGCTGTGAGAATTTTCAGAGTCCTCCGTGCCTTCTCTGAGTTACGGGGGTCTCCATATAATAATATTTGTCCATATAATGGTTGTGAATGGATACCAACTGTCTTCGTCCAAAAAGACACATCAAAAAACATCCAAATACCTCCATACTGCTCGTCTGTAATGTCCCTCTGGTACTGAAGCCCCGACATGAGAAATTGTTCCGAAAAAAATTAAATAAGCTCCCAGTGTCTCAGTTCACTGCTCTTCCTGTGTGATTTGCACTGACCGGCGGAACAATTTCTCATGTCGGGGCTTCAATATAAGAGGGACATTACAGACGAGCAGTATGGAGGTATTTGGATGTTTTTTTGGTGTGTCTTTTTGGACAAAGAAAGTTGGTATCCATTCACAACCATTATATGGACAAATGCTGCTGCGCGGACCCCCCCGTAACCCAGAGAAGGAACGGAGGACTCTGAAAATTCTCACAGCTCTTAGTCGACATGAGGGTGAGTAGATAATGAGTGAAATTTGAATTTTGGGTGAACTATCCCTTTAAGACATTACTGCATCTTTATCACTCTTCATCACAACTGCAGATCAATCTGTGAACACTGGCTGACAAGTTCTCCGGCCAAATACTGAGGTAAGACACTGGGAACCCTCTGGACTGCATCTGCACTTTATGTAGCTTGCGGTTTCTCTGCGCGGGAAGACGGAGGAAAAACGTTCTTTGAGTGAGCAAGCGGAGAGGGGTTCGTGTGCGGCGCGGTGCTCCCCTCCCCTCCCGACCGTTTCTTCTGGTGCTCCTCCAGCTCCTCCAGGTCCTCCAGCATCTCCTCGATCAGCGGAGGCATGGAGCCCGGGATCTCCAGCTTCAGCGTCACCACCCGCTCGGCCCCTGTGGAGACGGACACAGAGAGGTTTCTACACACTGAGGACAGCTCCTGACTGTAATGAAGGACCAGCTCTCGGCTTGTCGGTGGTTTTCTGACCTTTAGCGCTGATGCTGCGCAGGTCGGTGATCTTCATGAGGGCCTTGGGGAACATGAGGGGCATGCTGGGTCGCCTTTTGCGGGAGTAGATCTTCAGCGCTTCCAGCAGCGGCTCCTGCAGCACCTCCACCTTGGACGGCTCCTCCAGGTCCTGACGGTCTGAGGACAAGACACAGAACACATGACAGGACGACAAGTTTCAGGACCAGTTCCACTTGTTGGGTTCACTGTCATTTTTGCGCTAGCCACACATTTCTAGGGCTGTCCCAAACGATTATTTTTCTCCCGATTAATCTATCGACTATTTTTTCGATTAGTTGATTAGTCTAACGATTAATTTTTTGACTAATCTAACGATTATTTTTTGGTTGACGATTAGTCATTTGCAAAAAAACACTTCTGAACACTTCTCTTATTTAAATTCTTCATGCTCTTTCTGGTGTGCGTTCCTCTAAATAATCTTTTTTTTGTTTGGAGGGGAAAAACTGTGCCACATCAGTTTGCTTTAACCTGGAAAACAGACAGATAAAGCAGAGTGCACACTGAAATATTAGCACAAGGATTTTGAATATGCACATTTATTTAGTATAGTCATGGAGCAGACCAGTGTTTCCTCTAGGATGTTTTTTAAGCCGGGGTGCAGGACATCACCCTCACATACGATCTGCTGCTGTGCTGCGTCCGGGTGCACAGAGCAGCAGCCGAGTGGATAAAAAAAAAAAAAAAAGACAACACGAGGACGCACGTGTTTGCATCTATGGATACATAAAGCAGCGGAACCAGTGTTTCCCACAGGTTTGCAAGGAGACTGTGGCGGGTGGTCTGATCGTCCGACGACTCATGAGGGAGGGGGGCGCAGGGGGTCCGCGATCGGACAGTATGAGAGAGAGAGAGAGGGAGAGAGAGAGAGTCAATAACGGCGAAAGAGCGCTATGCGGAGATGAATGAACGGAACGATATTGCAGCTTCAGGTGCTCGTTCATCGCTGTGGTGCTGCTGTGGTACAGCATGTGTTTTTCTGCTGCACGTGTTACAGTCTATGGTTCACAACCCGATGCTGTGTTGTACCTGTTGACGTATTTACGTCATCGACGTAATCGATTAGTCCATATAATCTTAGGGACAGCCCTACACATTTCACTCCACTATTTAGACCAGTGGTCCCAACCTTTTTTGGGTTGTGACCCCATTTTGATATCACAAATTCCTGCCGACCCTGTGATCCTGTGCAGTCATGTCAATCAAGATGCGCCAGCTCAGATATTTTTATATGCTGCATTTTATTTGAACTCGATTTATATTTGAGAAAGTTAAAGTATAGAATACAGTTGTTTAAGATTGTGTGTGGTGTTTTTAATTATAATTTTAAAAAGAATAATAATTACTTAAAAAAAATATTTTTTTCAGTAATTTTTTTTTTCAATTACTAGACATTTCAGGTGACCCCATTTGAATTCTAGGCGACCCCACGTGGGGTCCCAACCCCAAGGTTGAAAAACACTGATTAAGACTGTATTTACACAGTTTTATCTATTTTATTTTATATATGTCCAACACCACCATTTCTGTGTACAAACTGCACACCTTACTCCTGTACACTTCCATACAACCCCCATTTATGCAATAGTTTATTTTCTATCAACACTGTGCAAATATTATTTTTTATTTTTTATTTTTTGTAAATAACTGTATATACTCTAGAAATAATTTGGCACATAACTGTAAAGAATGTCTTTATCTCTCTTTTGTTTTCATATCATTTTATATTTTTATAGTTGCATATTTTTATATTTTTGTTTTACCTTGTATGCTACAATGCTACTGTAACAACCAAATTTCCCATGTGTGAGATGAATAAAGTCTTGAGCTCCCGTACCTCCAGAGACGAGGCAGATGGCGCTGAGCAGCCCGCTCTCTGTGTCGTCCATCTCTAGCGGCAGCAGCTGCCCGGCAAAAGTGAACACTTGATCCGTCAGCGGTCCGAATCCAGCGTTGTGGATCTGAGTACGGGTCAGGGTCAACCCATCAGAGAAGGTCATGGTGTCCTGGCCCGGAGTGTAGCGAGTGCAGATCCTCAGGATCTGAATGAAAAAGGGGGAAAACCAGAGGGAAGACTCACATGAGGAGCAGAGCTTCAGTGTGGCATCTTTACACAATCTCAAACACTTTATTTTGAAATACAAAACCTAAAATAATAAAATAGCCTTTAATGCTGATAACAATAAAACTTGTCATCACATTATGAGAGACTAAAACATTTCTCATGTCCTCAAGTATATGCTGATGTCCTCCATCTATTTCACATTAAAAGCCTTGATTTTCACTTTTCACTGTAAGTGACATGTAAATATTAAAGGGATATTCTGGCCTAAACTTAACAATTAGTCTAACACACCGTGAGACTGAGTAGAACCCCCCCTCCAGAGATCAGCTTTGCCGACCGCAAACTTCTCTAGTTGTAGCGACTTCAGCACAAACAGCCAAATAGCAAAATACTGCTGTCTATGGAGCCAAGCCACGCACACTTTGCTGACTGTGATAGTCAAACAGCTGCACTCGGTTCAATCGACTTGTTACAGCCTCACTTAGGCCCTATCCACACGAAAACGTTTTTTTTTGAATACATGGAATTCTTACTGTTCAATATTCCCGTCCACACAAGTTCAGGTATTAAAATATCTATGTCCACACATGAATACGCATCAATGCTGTTAAATGTCCCTTTATCTTGTCCACACGTCAAAATAAATACGCTTATAAATACGTTTTTAAAAATATTCACTGTGGCCAGAGTTTTTAAAAATCTCTGTTTTTTAAGCCGTTTTCAATACATTTGTGTGTGACGGACCCCCCAAACCTGAAAAAACCTGCGTTTATCAAAAAAACATTTTCATGTGGATAGGGCCTTACTGTTTTTATTTCTATTATATACTGTTTATGTGGAATGGATCACTGTAACATAATAACTGTGTGTTTCTGATTCATATGCACAAGGCAATCTTCATCAGACTGTCAAGAAACAGTTTCAGGTAACACTTTACAATAAGGGTCCCTTAATTAACGGTAGTTAGTACATTGGTAAGCTTTAATATATAAACTAATGTGTTAATTAATGCTGAGTAATGCATACATAATGATAACTAATTACATTATTCAACTTTTAAATTTATTAACTAACTTTGAGTAATAAACATTAATTAACTGCTTACTAATAGGCTACATTAATTAATGTGTTTCCTAATCCTAAGTAATACATAATAATGATTGTTAGTATATTAATTAATGCTTAATAATATACTAACTAACGTTAATTAAGGGACCCTTATTGTAAAGTGTTACCCAGTTTCAAAAATTTGTTGTTGCTGTTCAATATTTTCTCTTCACTCTCAGAGATCTATTACCATACAGTATATCTTTTGCTATTTTGACGGCATGGTGCAAAAGAGTTGTACTGAGTCTTTTAATTAATCGGTGTGTCTTGCGAGACACCACAGTCTCCTGGTCTTTGTAAACACCAGGGACACTTGCACCTTGGCAGATCCCGATGATGCACAGCTCGCTGCACATGTGCTGTTATTACACCATGACATATGGCAGGGCAGGGCAAAGAGTGACTGATATGAACCTGGCGAAGAAAAGTCCCAGAATGCCTCAGTAGGGGGAAAATGTGTTAAGAGGAGATGTGATAGTACTTGTGATCGCACATGGCCCTTCCCTGCTGCTCTCAGGGTAAATCCGAAGGCTCTGATGATGGACAGACCTGGCGGTGAATAAGGAGGAAGACTGACGGAGGATAAATGATGAAACACTCTCTGCCTGAGGGCTGTTCTCTCTCTCTCTCTGTGAGACGATTCATGATTCAGAAAGGTGTCAATCACAGGAGGAGCTGTGTACACGTGTTTTGTCTGCGTACATTTGCATACATGTGTAACTCTCATTCAGATCCTTATTCCAATCTGATCATCAACTTCAACCTCAAATACAAAAGTGGGAATTTGTCTGAGGACGGACGCACCAGGATGTCCAGGCAGGCGGCTTTGAGCAGGGTGATCTGGTCGGCGATGGTCAGGCCGGTGAAACCCGGCACCCGCTTGGCGAACTCCACCACCTTGATGATGCACTTGGTGGCAAGCTCGCTGAACTTGTCCCACAGGCCGAGGTCCAGCTGGATCCTGTGGTCTGAGCTGGAGTTCTGGAGAGAAAAGATGGAGAGCAGCATCATGTCAGAGGTTCACCGGTCAGAGTGGAGGTCTCATGCTTCAGAGAAGGTCTCCTGATTGATTTAAAACCAGGAAGTTTGTTCTGTTTAACCAGAAGCTACTGAACAGGTCACATGACACCAGTCAGATCGCTGTATTTGCAGTGCATTAGGGAGTTTTTGCCTTTGTGTCATGAAAGGATGGGATGTTTTTCCTGATTGTCCCAGTTTGCATGAACAACACTATGTACTTAATGTGAGTTTATAGATGGCCAGTATGCAAATTTCCCCTTTTGTTGTTGGATTTACATCTCCACCAACAAGGAAGGCTTCACAGATTTACCTGTGGTTTCTGGGCTATTAGCTCTTTTTGCTTTGTGGTTGAGAGGTGAAGCGGTCACAGTATTTGTGTAGACCTCTACTCAATCCTCCTATTTTGTTTTTCCTGATTTTCCTCTATTTACATGTGCAAAACCTGTGTGTAATAGTGACACACACAACTGGAGCATTAGGCCAACAAACCTTAGCACTCGTACCTTAACTGATTCTAATTAATCACCAGCATAAGTTAGTCCTAAGTCATGTTTTTCTACAGGTAGGAAAACGTACGATTTAATTCATTAGAATAAAGGAAAATTGATGAAAATGGAATCAAAAATCCACAACTTTTGTCCAAATCTTTGTACCAAAGTTATTTCTGCAAATTATCCTGGAGCATTATTAGATAATTAAAGATCCTTAAAATAAGATTTGATCAAATATTGCTTTAGGGTGATTCTTTCTTTAGCTGTGACTCATTCTGTCTGATAACCCCGGCTCTATTACTCTGTAACTATTATGGCCACACTGAAAAATTCAAAGGTTTCTGTAAAATAACTCATTAACCATGTGTCGACCACTCTGAACATCATGCTCTGACCTTTCAGTCTCTGAATGATAATCACATGTCACATGTCAAATGGCCCCTGATTATTTCAAAATCTCCTCTAGCTTCAGATCACAGCAGACACTCCTACAGTACAGTACATTCCCCGTGAGGTTTTCAGAGCTGGGTGATCCTGTAAAGTAAAAAGTCCTGCTACTTTAAGCTTATTTTGCTTCTACAGAAAAAATAATTTCTTTACACAGAAATGTTGAAAAAAATATGTAAAAAAAGAGGCAAGTTTTAAAGTCCATGATTTAGCTGCTTCCTATAAAATAGGCTCTAGTTAAATGAATGACAGGAGAGAGAGGAAAGCTCTGTTGTTTAACATCAGGTCAAGACTCACGGTGGTGTATTTTCCCAGCTGGCAGAGGGAGGGGAAGGTCTCTCTATGAGCCCTGCAGATCTTCTCCACTATCAGGCCGAGCTCTGCCGTCAGCTCGTACGTCTCCATGATCGTCATCTTCACCTCTTCTTTCTTCCCCTTCCTCCGGTTCCTGTCGTTTCTCACCGCTGGGGGAGAAGGACCAGCCCAGTTAGAAGATGACCATGGAACAGCAAGATTTTATGTGTGTGTATATTAAGTACATTACTCACATGACTCTCCACATTTTAAATATGATTAATCATACAACTGATGCCATTTTTTATTTGTATTTGGACAAATATGCTGCTTTATGCAAATGTAACTTTAACATTTTGTTTTAAAACAAAAACAGTGACACATATTATCTAGAGGTCCTCAAAGTGTTGGGGGCCTCACTGCATTTGGCATAAAAAAAATCTGATTTAAACTATGGGTCAATGGTCAATATCACACATGTGTTTATCGTGCATCAAACAATATAATGGTGTCCAAAGAAATTAGCATTGACATGTTATAGTTTTTACTTTACCTTAAGAGGAACTATGCAGGATTTGTATCTTAACTATGCTACATTTTTACCTTAATTAAACAGATTTGGATTCATTGTGATGGTTTAATAAATGGCTTAACTTGTTACAGGGTAAATGCAGGCTCTCTGCCTTCCACATGCGTGTCACTTATTGGCTCTTGGCTGAAAAATAACTTTGCAAGATCAGAGCCACCGCCCCAGTGTCCCAGCTCTCGTCTCTGCACACCGTGACGCGCCTTGTAACTAGTAATCTCTTGTTTATGACAGATTAAACTACACAAATATACACATCGTAATATTGTATATGACATATAACGTTATCTACCGCTCTATTGATTGCTTTCTTGCTGGATTTGTTGTAAACAAATGCACATGGCCAAGAGGAGGGTTAGCAAAACAGCGGAAAAGCGACCAGACTTACATAGTTCCTCTTTAGCTTCATATACACTGCATATAATAAACAAAAGACTACTCCTGTCCTCCTGTCACATGTGTTTCCCCTTATTTTTGGCCATATGGTGTTGTTTTAAAGGGATAACGAGGAGTTTTGGAAAGTGAAGTGTTTTCACACTACATTTCCCATGAGCCTCCACATGCACAGTGAAATTCTTGGACCGGTCGAAGATGGACGAAAGCGAAAAGAATGTTTTCAAATCAAGAATGAAAGTCGGAGGTTCAAAGACGATCAGATACCGTCCACAAATGGCGATTCGGAGGCGTTATTTCCATGACCGAAAATAGGAAATCCTGGGCGAGCCGACCACTAAATAATAACAAAATAACAATAAAGACAAAACGATATATTTATCGAAAATGGACCCATTAACAAGTGTGGGTAACGTAGATTCATCCACATTAATATGAGACTCTTTTATAACCAAATACAAACTCCTCGGTGTCCCTTTAATTTTTTTTGTTTTTATTTCAGTGTTCAGTATCCAGGTCACTGAACCTCATACCATGGGAGCTACAGTAAGGGAATTTCAGATTCTTAAAGCATCTAAAAATAACTACTACAGCAGATTTCACTGGCCTGTGTCTGTGGTGGAGGCGGTTGGCCGTGGGCTGTGTGGATTCTCTGCTCCACCAGGGAGCACGTGAAGCCGGCTGACATGGCCTAACCAGGTTAGTCTTTCATAATTGCTCCGGTAACGGTGTCAACATGGTGCTCCACTGACTTTGGCTCAGGCAGCTACGCACATGTGAGGGGAGCTTGTGATTATGCAACACCTCAGTCTCTGTCTTCTTCCACTCCTCCTCCTCCTCCTCCTCCTCCTCCTCCTCCTCCTCCTCCTCCTCCTCCTCCTCCTCTATCTGGATGCCCTACATCCAGTCCTCATTGTGTAAACACACTAGTGAGCTCACATTACACGCCGGCTGCCGCAGCCAGCAAGCAGTTACATAGCATCCATCAGTCTGCTACATGTGATGTATTTATGTAATGTGTATGTGTGTCTGGGCCAGCACCAACGAGAACATGTGGCTGGGTGGGTCCCTCACTGCCGCCCTCCCCCTCCACATAACACACACTCTCTTATCTAGGTCACTTCCCCCCTTCTGGATTCTGACTGAGTTTGACTTTGTTTCTCGTGTACAGTCGAGTGCCACTGCACTTCAACTCCTCACGGCCAGTCAGATTAGACAGAGAATAAATCCATAGATAATGCTGTATTTCTTCTTTTCTAAAAAGAAGAGGAGGAAAGTACAAAAATGCTGTACTTGAGTGTACTTTTGAGGTATTTGTGTATCTGCTTATTAAAAAAATGCTGCTTACACATTCCTGCATCAATATTAATTATGTAATTCATCATATCTCAGGAAGAATGAGTTATTCTTTAAATATAAATGAAGCATTTTCAAATGCAGGATTGGAGTATTTTATATTGTGGTGTTACTGTAGTACACGAACTGAGAATAGTATCTCCAGCTTTTGGTATAACCATAGTACTACGTTCAGCCCCAATAACTCCCACCAAGAGAAGACAGGGCAGCTTTGTTGCTGCATGGATGGAAACGCCGCGGGGTGAAGAAAGGTCTGCAGATAGCTTAGTGCTCTGAATGCACAGAAATAATAAAAGGCCTCTCAAATGAATAGTTCAACATTTTTTCATCAAGCCACAGCTTCTGGATTTTGGCAGCTGAACAGACAGAGTAAAGAGAGAGTAGTGAGATCAGTGGGTGAGGGGTAGGGGTTATGCTTTACCCTGTACACCATAAACCTGCACCCCAACCAAAACCCGTCTAACCTCTCTTCATCTTTGCTTTCAGCTATAATAACAACATAGTTATAGATAATTCATTCATAATAATAATAATAATAATAATAATTGTTATGATTATTCAATTTTCTATCATACTACAATAATACTTTCCCTGAATGCTGCCACCTTCTTTTCCACTCCAAATAAATAGATAATAATAAATAAATTAACATTTTAAATAATATTTTATTTTTCTTCCCCTCACTTTTTCACATCTCCACCACTTTAGCTTCAAAAGATGTGCCAGATTGACCTTTGACCTTTGACCACCAACCTCTAATCAGTTCATCTCTTGAGACCAAATGAACCTTTGTATCTGACACAGCATGAGTGCGATCTCAGTTCTCATGAATGGGACAGAAAACATCAGTCACCATTCAGTCATAGTTTTCATGCATAAATCCTGATGCTATTCATAGGACAGTGACACAGGAGCAGACAAAGAGCATAGGCCACCAGTCTGTCCTGTCAGCGTCATGTAGACATAAATATCACAGCCTGCTTTGGATCTGTATCCAACATCCACCACCACCCAATCAGACACAGAGCAAGAACCACTATTCGGTTTTTACACTCACCCCCCACACAGAGAGTACTGTACAGTCACTTACCCTCAGGTCAAACATCAACACAACAGATCACTGACATCTATCACACTTTTAAAATGGATAATCTTCTCATTTTAGAGACTACGTTGTTTAACCCTTTTTATTTCAGTGGATATTCTATTATGTTTTGATTCATCATGTCTCCAACTGGCCACTGTCTTAGGTGGATGAGCCCTCTACAGTTGTATGTGTGTGCA
The DNA here is from genome assembly GCF_045865225.1 of Trachurus japonicus. Taxonomy (NCBI): domain Eukaryota; kingdom Metazoa; phylum Chordata; class Actinopteri; order Carangiformes; family Carangidae; genus Trachurus; species Trachurus japonicus. Next base: position 5,461,934 of record NC_140922.1, read on the forward strand.
GACTGTTTACTAACTGATGCTTTTACACTAATGAAGCTCCGAACAGATAAATAAAGTTATTTCAAGTTGAGCTTATTTGATATTTGTCCACTGCAGTGTGCATAGCTTGCACTGTGGTTCCATGAGTCACTTATGATGATGCAACTGCTTCTGCAGAAACACCTGCCTCAATATTTGGTAATGGCACTGACCTTTCATTCACCTTTTACTTCAGCCTTCCTCTCTCTGACACAGGGCTCCTACTACGATCCACTCTCCTGTCTCTACCCTTCCACAGAACACACTCCTCCCTCTTCTCATCTAACCTTTCGCCTCCTGCTAAATCTGAGAGGGTCAGACACTTACACTCCTTCGACATCCCCACAGCGAAGCACCTCTGCAGCCGACAGTACTGACAGCGGTTCCTGGTGATCTTGTTGATGATACAGTTTCTGTCACGGTGACACGTGTACACCATGTTTTTCTGCACGCTACGGCGGAAGAAGCCCTGCGGAGCCCGACATGGGAGGAAAGAGAAGGCATTAATGATTCAGAGTAATACAACTAATCCTGTCTGCTGTGACAGAAAATGTTTAAAACACCCTGTGTAGATGTATTACACGGCAATATTTCATCACATCGGTCCTTAAATAAGGATATTTCACTGGAACATGGTTAATGTTGATCACAAACAGTAAAATGTAGCCTGATGATTCCATTGAGGCCAAAAGTTTGACTTCAACAGAATAACAATGCAAACAAAAATGACTAATGTTGGATTTCTCCATTCAAGAAGACTTATTGCACTACGTCCATCACATTATTGTTAAAGGTAAACAGAAACAGTTAATTCTGTCCATCCTGGCCAATGGATCACTGACTGAAAAAATGTTATACAGGTAACACAAGAGTATCAATCCTGCCTTTTGTTTGATTTTATTTCTTTCATTTAATTGTATGTTGTCTTGTTTCTATGATTTCATTGTTTAGATGTTTGTTATGTTGCTTTACAATTCTGGATGAGTAAAGAAATGTTCTAGAGAGCAATGAGACAAAAACTGTGATAAATACATAAAGTAGAAACCGAGGTTCCAAAATGGCTTGTAGGATATCGACCAGATTATAACCTATTTTTTCTTTTTCTTATTAATTATTATAATTTTTATAAGCTTAATTTATTGTGTATTAGGTGTGATATGTTTACCCGTATGGATATGTATGTGTGGGGTATGTATATGTACACATATAATTTCCCTGTGTATACGTTTGTATTTGTGGAAACTATGGACAATCCAATGGGTCCAATCAGTTTCCATGGAAATGTCACATTTAGTTTAAAAAACAAGAAAAACATGAAAGAAATGTGAGAACCACACCATTGTCTGAATGGATACACTGTTCACTGTGTACAACACTACACAATATACTCACACACACATGTGGTGAGTTGAGGTCCTGCAGTTTATGGAGGACCAGGGATTTACAATTCCTGTTTTTAAATCTAAAATGAATGAAATGCTTGATTACTGTCCCTGTGGTGACTCCTCTGAGCAAACACAGGAATCAATAACTGACTAATTATGACAGAGCCCTGAATTATACACTTCCTGTGAAACAGTAATGTGCATTAACCTATTAAGTTCATTATGTCATTTATTCTGAGAGCTCTGCAGCTGGGTCCATCCCCTGTTTGTTTGAAGCATGACGCATCTTCACAAAATGCTAAGTTGCATGTGATGGAGCGGACCACAGGCCTGATGTGTTACCTTGCAGCCCTCACAGGCGCTGACTCCGTAGTGGTAGCCCGATGACTTGTCTTGACACACAAAGCAGGGCTTGTAAGTACGAGGAGGTGGAGGCGGGGAGGCCGGGCTGGCGAAGAGATCATCTGAGCTGGAGCTGGAGCTGGAGCTCTGGCTGCCCACCGCTGCAAACACACAACATCACACCTTACAACACTGAAGACACACACTCCATCAGATCTGCTGATCTCAGTCCATCTGTAGTAGAGTAGGTGCTACATGCTTATTAACAACAGATTGATCTGTGTCACTGTCACAATTTGTGTCAATAATCAATGTTTTTGAAGCCATAACTCATTCAACACTCATACACACATGTATGTACATTATCTCTGGTGTATATTGCAAATAAATGGCCAGAAACCTACAGAGAAATAATCGAAAAACATGTTTTTAAATCCAGAACTTCTTTTAGAACCATCACATTTAAAGGTTTTCTGCCGTTTCAAATAATCCAGTGATGGTTGCCTGTAAATCCATGCACAGACGGCCAACATGAGCTGCTAATCTGTAATTCGGGGTCATTTTAAAATTTGCCAGATGGCAAAAAACAAACAAACAAAGAGCTCTATAGCTATGTCCCAATGTTAACCGACCTCATGGTAGCATTATGCTTTCTGTCTAACCTCTGGTTTAAACATTCATTATCTCCAGGGGAAGAATCCTATTGTTCCAGTGACTCTTGGACCGTTTCTCTAATGGCAGCATTAGGACAAAAATCCAATTTGTACAGCGGAAATATATGTTAAAAATGCAGATTGAAATATACTGAGTGAGCACATACTCTCTGTGACCTCTGTGTCAGTTTTTTAGATCTCATAGTCAAATAGGCATCTGAGCTATTTCAACTTGACCTTGCTGGAATAAAATGTACATTTTCAGAGGGGATACAATGACAGTTTGCCTCACTACAGTAAGAACTCAATGAGGAAACAAAAGCTGGAAAAATGAAGCGTAATCATAAATAACTTACTTGTCATAATAAGATTTAAATTAAAGCAGAAGTAAGTGATATATTTGTGTTAATATAAGTCTTAAATAGTTATATCTTCCGACAGCAATCACTTACATAGAGTGTTTGGTCTGAAACACGGGTCTGTCAGTCACTCTGCTCTGCTCTGAGCCGAAGAGAAAACATTTATCGTATCCTACAGTTTTTATCCAATGAGGAGAGAGAACGGCATGCAGGGCTGTGTGTGCAGCCAAGGAACGCCGTGAATGTGGCGACGTAGGGACGAGGACTGTTATGGTGCGTTCAAGTAAACTCGTATTTTTCCGAAGTCGTACCAGTTCGATCTGGTACGAGTTCACCGGTCAGAAGTTACGAGTGGCCGTTATAGTGACTTTCACCGGTAAAACAGGTCGGAAAAACACGAGTGGGTTGCCTGGAACGCTACAAAGTCGTAAGTTGTGACTTGAAGCTGTAATTTACGATTTCAAAAGCCTGCCTGGAACGCAGCATTAGCGAAAACGACCGGACCACTTACTTCTGCTTTAAATGTGCTATTTGAAAGTTGGTGGTAAAAGACGAGAGGTTATCAAACAGCCTCTAAGCAGTGTTGTGTTTTAACGTGGTGTAATAGCAAAACTTGCGAGCAATAGAAAGCCTGATGAGTCAAAGACATAAATACATGACTTTCTCTTGTGTTTAGACTTTCGGCTTCTAAAGCAAGTAAAATGTTGTGTGCACATAAACAAATGTGGAAATAACAACAAAAACTTTATATATTCAAGTTGAGAAGAAAGTTGGTGGTATTTTTCCTCCTTGGCTCTCTGCTCCGTGTGTTCAATTTCACAAAGTTTTCATGAGCAAAGTCAAGTAATGATCTAAGAGCATGATACTTGATACTGCATGATGATATGTGCAGCTGATGGGGCAGGACACTGTTGTAAAGCCCTTATCAGACACTACAGGGACGAGGAAAGTGTCCCTTCCCCACTCACTCCTATGTATTGTTCAGTTTTTCAAACAGCAGAGTGGGTGGGTGCTAGCTGTGTCCACAGGAGGCCAGCCTCATCAGCCTGGTTTCTCTGACGCATCACAGACCCACAAGGGTTGTGAGTTCCCCTCTCACTAAAATCTACAGCTGAGCTGCCAAGATGAGAGGCTTCCTACTGTAGCAGGGATTTATCCCCCATTTTCTTTCAGCTAAACGTAACATTTCCCTCCATCAATCACAGCGGGCAGGGAAAGCGGGAGGTTTTCTCCAGCCTGTGTGCGGCTACGCTCAGCCTCCCACCGACTCTCCGGTCAACTCCACAGCCCCAGTGCTGACAGAAAACCAAGAGAGCCTTTTTGAAAAGGGAACAAAACGAGAAAAAATGTTGGTTTCCATCCCCTTGAACCCGTGGCCTCCAGCTGAACCTGGAATCGTCGGGTCAAACAAGGACACCCCCATCAGCCCAAGCCTTCTCCCAGCACAAAACAATGCAGGAGCATGCCACAAGCCCAACTGACTGATGAGAGGCAGAGAGAGGGAGGGAGAAGAAGGAGAGTGGGGGGAGGGGGGAGAGAGGTTACCCTCAACCCCAATTTAGGTGGTGTTATTTGATGTATGTCACAATGCACGCACCGTTTAAATCAACAAAAGAATATTCTATAAGGACCAACAACTGAAGGTCCTGATGAACTACTGAGTGAAAGATATGTATAAAGTTAATCATACATGATACATGGCATTAAAATCTATTTTTGCTATGTAGAGAAACATGTATCAGCTGTTTTTTCTTCAAATAAAAAGTTTAATAACAAAAAAAACCTAGGCAAATGTGTTGTTTTGTGTACAGTTAATACAGTTAAGTTTTTCTCTCATAAATTTGTTAAAAATTTAGGGAATTTCAAATTTTTCCTTTAAGGGCTGCTGGTCTGACAAAACAGTATCAACATAGTCCTTGATATACATGTGGTCTGCTGACAAACTATTTGTGAGAAGAGCAGTTGTAACCATGCAACTAACAGTTATTTCTATCAGTGGTCATTTATTATTTTTCCATACATTTATTGTTTCATGCTGTTTTATAGTTATAAAAAATGTCAAAACATTTCCAAAAGTGATGCTTTAATACAATCACCTAAAATACAATCACATTTCATCAAATGTCACAAAGAAAAGCATCAAATTGTCACATTTGATAAAGTGTAACAAGGACATTTTGGCTTAAAAAAATGACGTAAATTTATTAATAGTGAAATAGACAGATGATTTTCAGTCAACTAACCGTGTAAGACTGCAGCTTTGGGTTACTTATTATCAAATGTAATTAATTTATTAAGTGTGTGTTTGTGGCATATCAGGAAATATTGGAATTTATGATTAAAATGTGTTGATGCTTTTCTCCCTGACCAGTTCAGTTTCTTGGATCCAGTAAAAGGACATTTACTGAAGTACTTTACTTCAAGTAGGATTTAGAGGAAATATATGATAAGTTCATCACGTTTAGAGGAAGATGTTTTTTTACTTGGTTACTAACCCTAATCTTTTCAGATAAAAAAAAACAAAAACTTGTGGACTTCTACAGGTAGCAGTAGTAATAGCACTAGCACCACTGGCACAGTCTGGTTCTCCTCTGACCTCCTGAGATGGTGACCGCTCGCTGAACCCGCTGCGACCCCAAACTGACCGGCCCTGCCCCGTCCCAAACACAGACCAGCACATACAGAACCCTGTTCTCTGCTTCACTCCACATCTCCTCTCTGGTCAAAAGAGGAAACTCACCATCGTAAAATGTCACATAAAGTAAAGTTCATAAATGTAGAATGAAAATCTTCACTTGAACTGCCCCATATAGAATTTATAAGCAGTTCATAAATTTAATAATTTAAACACACTATGAAAATTTAAATGTCTAAAGCACATTATTTCATTTCATTTTTTTTAGTTTATTTGAAAGGGGACAGTAACATTTATTACTTCTCATGTGAAGACAGATTTCACATATTATTTTTTACTCTATTATCATTCATCATCTGCTCATACAGCAGCCACTACTTTAGAGTTAGAGTACAAAAACATTCAAATCTGCTTATAGTATGGTGTGATACAGGCCACTCACTGAATATCTGTAACTCTGAAATAAGGATGTTAAACAATAGTGCTACAGTAGAAGGTGAAGTCCTCCAGACGCCATCAGACAAAAACTCAAATCCTCAGTGAAAATGTAAAAACCCTGATGAAATAATCGAGCCAGACAGTTTCACCACTCAAACGTGGAGAGGTTAGTCTGGATTTTCTGTTTTGTTTCACTTCTTTTAGATTAAATTCTTCGGCAATTTACTTCATCATTTATCTATTCTATTGATACTGTCAGTTTTATTTAGGCTATTTCAAATTGTTTTGCTGTTTACATTTGTACTGTCTCGTTATCAGCTTATCAGTCAATTGTAAATGGCCCTGACTTGCACCAACCTGCATTAAAGGAGCTTTACAAATTAAAGTTGGTTTACTGATTTAGCTGATGATGAAGGGTCCATCCTTATCTACTGTTACCTATACCTTTGTACCCACCAGTGCAGCATAGGGTTTGGAAAGTAATTCCTGTCGGAACAACTGTATATTATACTGTGTGTGTGTATATATACAGTATATATAGGCTATGAAGAGTTCCTTTGCAAAAGCAGATAACTCCTTTTTTTGTTGAAAATGTTTAATTATTAATTACACCAGGTGATATCAGTCAAACCAAAGTTGAGTGGCTTTGACCAAGGAGATGAGATGTACAAAAACAGATGTAACTCAAAAAAATAAAGCTTTATTGAAAACAACACTATGTAAAGAATAATTCAAAAGCATCAGCTAATTTTTTTTCAAAATGGCACTTATCTGCTTTTGCAAATGAACTCTTCATATATTATATGTGTATATATAGCCTACACAACAGAGTAAGATACACTTGAAAATTCAGGTTAAAGTGGTGGATGGGGGTTATAGACAGTAAATCCACCTGCTTTCATTTGGTTCAGCACAGATATGAAACACCTTTCTGATGGAGCCATTAGATCTTTTTTTATTTTATTTTGAGCTGCATTATTTGAATTAAATTGACCTCATTCAACATATTTCCTAGATAATAACAACAGTTGTTCAGAATGTTAGACACAGATTTAATTCAGGCCTGTTATTACTGAGCAGCAAAACACGAGTGGCTCAAACATGAATGAATACAAACATCACTCTCCACCACTTTGCACCTACATTGCGAGCAGCGGTGCTCCTGCCAGTCCGACTCGATCAGCTCGGGGAAGAAGGCTGCCAAGTCCTGGTCCGGGTCCGGGTCCTGTTCCTGCAGCATGCACACCGGGCTGGACGAGCTGTAGAAGTCCATGATCTCCCCGGGACCGAAACACTGAAATTCCATATAGTCAAACATGATCTGGTCTCAGCGAAGTCCGCCTGGAGATGTTGTCCGCATGGGGAATCCTTCACGATGTGACGGCCTCTTTCTCTCTCTCCCACTCTTCCAATAAATGTAGTTGTAGACTATGCAAACTGTGTTTTAACAGTAGAACATGACCGTGTTGCATTCAGGGTCCGACCTGTATATCTACCTCAGACGAGCAGCGTCGGGTTGCATGTTGGCGTGCAGCCCGCAGACTGAACACAGACCTAGCGGTTTAACAGCGTCCGGATCTGGAGGCTGTTTTGCATGACAAAGTTTGTTCCAGGACTCTTTCTTCTTCCTCTACCTCTTCTCCTTCTTCTTATCTCTTCTTTATTGACGAATGTCTCAACTCAACCTGCTTCATACTAGTTATGTCACAGCGACCGATGGTGTTACCTAATGTATGCGGCTGAACTCTCCATGAACCTCCTCCGCTGCTGACCTTCACATGACCCAGCCGCTGTCTGACATCACCATCAGCGGTGGAAACAAGTACCGAGGTGCTTCACTCAATTCAAAGCAGCCTATCTCAATCTGACTTCAGATTCAATTCAAGATACAGGAATGGGTCGACATGATAGGGAATATTCACTTTAATGCAGGATGGTAGATGAGAAGTTTGGCCACAGCCATTTTCAAAAGGTGTCATTTATACACGTTCTATAAGCTTTAATTAGTTATTTAGTTATAAATTATAACTACTGCATTTTGATAAAATAAATAAATAAATAAATTCCTCTGTATTTGTCCATGAGGGACACTCCATTTCAAATCTGCAGTGTGTGTGAGTAAATCATTAACAAAAGGTCCCACTTGTCTCACTTTCTAAAGTCATAAAGTTTACTGTTATACAAGTAACAGTAACAGCAATAAAGGCCACTATGATAGTAGAAAATTATTATAAAATGTTGGTCATCATATTGTATTTTGGCTCAGACCCTTGGCAGCGCTCTTCCCAAAAGCCCCCAGCCCCCCCCCTCAGGAGTTGAATGTAGCTGTAAGAGGATTTCCCATATCTGGGTATAACCCAAAATCTGTTATTAAATATTTATAGCTGGTCCATCAATTACCCTTCAGCTACAATCATATTTATCTTAACAATTTTAATTTTCTTTTCCTGACTTCTCATGGTCTTGTCTTCTGATTTGTGTAACCAACAAAAATAACTAATGAACTAACAAACCAACGTACTGTCACATCTGACTCTGGCTTCAAAACCCTAAGTTCAATACTATATTATGATGATAAAGTTTTGAGAAGATATAGAATAAATCACATTGTCACAATCATTTCATGAGAAAGGTTAAAAGCAATTATTCCAACTTGATGAACATACGTATGTATTGCACTGCATGCTTTTTGTAGTGTATGCTTTAATTTGGTCAGAAAATGTCTGATCTGACTGATTAAAAAAATATTAATACTGAATTAGCAACAACATGCTGGAAAACATTCATGTTTTTAGGATCCAGATTTGCTATAATGGAAAACTCATCTGTTTTAAATAAAGGGCATCAGAGCAAAGCAGATAACACTGACATTCCAGTATTGGCATTTCATGATTGAAACCATGTGGCCTTTTACAAAATCAATACTTTTTAGGCTCTGTTTTTCTTCATTTACGTCCACTTCAATTCTTGATCCTTGACTTTAAGTGAGAAATATTCGCAGTTAGGAGGAGCCATAATTAAATCTACCGGAAGACTAAGTAGGTCAGCTGCAAGATGGGTTGGTGGGTGGGGGGAAGGAAATCTGTTCCACTTCAAAATAATGGAACTAATTTACAACATTCATCAGCTGGAAATGACAGAGACCAAGTTAAAACAAAAAAGAACTCTACTATAGAGAAGGAACTGAATGCATCATCTGAAAATGAAGCACTGAGGAGAGATGCAGTTCTACAGACAGGTGGTGCCAAAGAACAACATTAAAGTTATTTTGTTTGAATTTAAAAAAAAGAAAGAAAATACACTTGATCTCCTTCAATGCCACTGCTAACCCCATTGAGGCGTAGAGGCAGCACAGCTCCAATGTTAAAGGAGGCTAATTACTCCCAGTATCTCCCACACTCCAGGGAGGCGAGGTCATCCGGAGGACAGGCATGTGAAACATTCCTGCAGCCTGCTGCTGCTGCTGCTGCTGTAGACCTCTCTGCAGCTCAGTCTTCCCCCTGTCCCCCTTTCTCCTCCTTTCTCCTTTATCCATCCTCCTCCCCTGGCTCCTCATCCTCCTCCTCCTCCCTCTGTCCCATTTAGCATGTCTAACATTTTTTCTTGCTCTCCATCTCAATCACTTTCTCCAGTATTCATTCACTCATGTGTTTCAGTTCAGTCTCTCTCTAAGTTACAGTAACTGTAGTCAAATCATACTGATTTGGAACTATACTGATTTGACTACAGCTATGCTAGAAAGTATGTGTGGCTGTGTTCATTTTAGAGTGAATGCTGCTACTAGTGGCAGCAGGTGTTTAGCTGAACATGTCCACCATCTTTGTTTAATATGTTCAGATGGTCCACACGAACACGAACACACACACACACACACACGCACACTCACACACACACACACACACACACACACACACACACACACACACACACACACACACACACGCACACACACACACACACACACACACATGCACGCACGCACACACGCACACAGACACACACATACACACACATTCACATGACTTATAATATATGATATCCAAGGCTGTTGGGAATGTCAGCTGCAGGTACTCAGCCAACAAAAAAAAAACATAAAGTGCCAGCACTATGAAAAGACACCAATTCATTGCCATTGCAGAATAGATAGATAGATAGATAGATAGATAGATAGATAGATAGATAGATAGATAGATAGATAGATAGATAGATAGATAGATAGATAGATAGATAGATAGATAGATAGATAGATGTAAAAAACCCTTCATCTGCTTCTCATTTTCTGCATTTATACAAATGTCCACAGCATTTTGTCCAAATATGGTGTGGCACCAAAAGGTACAAAGGAGCAAAATGACCAGACGATTCACAGCCTTCTCCTTTTGCTTCTTTACAACCAGTTGTAAACTCTACTGGCACCACTGAGGGTTATTTATTAGTGCAATATATCTCTTTATTTTCACTGTCAGACAAGGCGGAACATGACTACAGGTTATAAATGGCTCTCTGCAAGTCATCTTTGAAGTTGTATTTGGATTTTCTAAATGGTCAAACTTGAGATATCAAACAAGGCCATTCATGATGACTGATAAATGCTTGCCAGTGTTCTTTTTTTTTCAATTTGGACCATCTGGGACCAGTAACTCATTTGGCACATTTACATAGTACAATGCAATAGCTTATAATAGAAAACCAATGAATTAGCACATTTCAACTCACAGTTGGAGGTCATCCTCTGGTAGATAAGCGTTATTCACTGATTGTGTTTATGCTTACTGAAGATTTACAGATCCCCACTGACAAACATTTCTTTACACTTACAAAATGGTCTTGACTTGATAAATATATTAATTCATGTATTTGTCAGTATTTTAAATCAATTATTTTAATCCCACCTCTCCATACTTTTTCAAATTTTGTGTCAGTCTTGCATATTACTGTATTTTATTGTGTTATAAATCAAATTGTAGTTGTTCTGCCAAAACTCAAATTTCACAAATTTGAGCACTTCATGCGTACATTGAAACATGAGTTTAAGTGTTTTCCCAGACAAGTGTCACTTGAGGTCAAAATGGAAAGCCAATAGTTTTTTTTATTGTCCCTGGAGGCTGTTTTGCACAGAGGATGTGTAAGCTAATATGCATTTCATTCAAATGTCTGATTTACCTGTGTAAGACACTGCCAGATGACTTTGGAATCCAGAGAGTGAACAAAGGAAGTGATTTAAAAGATTTGATTGTCACACGACTCACTTGTTTAAATTTGATTAAGGTGCACACAAAACACTTGTGTGGTTGAAGACTTGATGGTTATTTGCTTTGGAAACAACAGAGACACCTACATTATTGCCTTCCATGGAGTAGTCACAGCTAGACCTGGCTGATGTACAGAACCACAAACCAAATCCACTACGGTCTGGATGGATCACAGAGTTCATCATAGCGTTGGTGATGGTTTTCACGGCCGCACTTGTATTGAGGATCCATTCAAAGTTCTTTAAATTACCCAAGTGGGCCAACATTCATGTCTTAGAGTGATGTTGTCATTCATGTTGTCATGATGTCAAAATGAACATACATTTTCCACATGTTGTATTCGCCAATGGAAGCCAGCTCTACATAAGAGCTGTAGTATACACAGAGTTCACAGTCAACAGTCAGAGCTGTTTTGATTGTTGGTCTTATGAGGGACAAGTTGTGTTTTATTTTTTAGTCTGAGGCGATTCCTGCCTTACTGTCTAAGGACAGTGGCATGTCTCTAGTACACTTAAAGCAGAAGTAAGTAGAATGTTTATAAGTCTTAAATAGTTGTATCTTCCGACAGCAATCACTTCTATAGAGTGTTTGGTCTGAAACACGGGTCTGTCAGTCACTCTGCTCTGCTGTAAGCCGAGGAGAAAACTTTCCTTGTATCCTACAACCTTTATCCAATGAGGAGAGAGAACGGCATAAAGGGGCGGTCCTCTCTGTGTGTGCAGCCAAGGGATGCGCGTGAATGTGGTGACGTAGGGACGAGGGCGGGGGCTGCTAACTCCATCTGCTGACAGGAAGTTAGCCAAAACCACCGGATCACTTACTTCTGCTTTAAGGTTGGGTGAGGGTTAGGGGGTTAGGGTTAGTGAGTGAGACACAACCAGCTCTGTGCTGCCATTTAAATAAACAAATAGCCTACGGAACATGACAGAGGTCACCTTGGTTGCTACGTTACATGATGGTTCAGTAAAGTGAATTTTAATAACTTGATCCTTTGTCCTCTTTAACATTCACACATAAAAACCAGATGCTTTTATTTTATGACATGATGACTCATGAGACATGAGATCATGAATTACCAAGTAGAAAATGTATAACTCCAGCCGATGTGTGGTAGGCAGTCATAAGTGATCATCAGACCACACAGATTCAGCAGCTCACAAGAGCAGAAAGTATAGAGTTAGCTAATTAGTAAGCAGTTAACAATTAGCAGTGCAAGTGTGTATGTACTGTATGGTGGTTTCAAAGTCCTTATAGAACGTCTCTGGTGGTTTGTGCCACAACTACAATTGTGTCCCAGCAGGGACATCAGGAACCTATAATAAGTATTGTATTCCAACTCACTTCATCCGTTCTGTTCTGTTCATCTTACAAACCAACCGCCTTAAAGCCATATGTTTTTGTGAAAAAGCTCCATGGTGTCAAGGTTGCTGGACAATATCTGCGCTTAGCAACGGTAGTAGGAACAGCTTCTGACATCCACTATTTGCAAAGTACACTGACTTGTTTTGGGCTGTTGCTTTGTGGTTTATAGCTTCACAGCAACATTTTGAATTTGGTTTAAGGATGGATAATCCTGAAGATAAAATGAGAACATTAGCACATTGTATGTTGCACACTGACTTTATTAAATAGACATCAGGAAGCCATGACTTGCAGTTAAAATATGTCATTTTGTTATTAAGGACTAGCCTATGTCTTACAGAAAAGAATGCAAGCAAAATATAAAATATAAAGACAATGAGTTTATAACATCAAAAAAGCAATAATAAAAAAAACACAAGGTAAAAGTTAAAAATGACCCCAGTCAGACCCCTAAATAAATTATTATCCATCATATGTGTACACCCATTCTATCATCTAATAATAGAGTTATCAGTATTTGATCCTTTGAATTTGGTTACAGATAGAGGCTACAGACCAACTACACATTTTAATTTCCTGCATTGTGTCTTTGTAGTTTGTGGAAAAATGCAATCCATTCCATTAGCCACTGGCTTCAATTAGTTTCTTCTTCCTTTTGTCTGCAGGGTTGAGTCACCCACCTCAGGGCAACATCACTCCGTAAAGTCTTGAATCTTTCACTGAGCTGGCAGGGAATAAAGACAACATTATAGACCATTGTCTGAATGATACAAGCATTATGGAAATCAAGCTTCATAAAATAGAACATTCTTCAATATTATTGTAGCACAGAATTAACATTATTTATGTCACTTGTTATATTTGCAAATGGAAGAGAGCTTTACATAAGGAGTTTTATGATACTCGTATAGGGAGTTGTCAGAGTCAGCTGTCAGATCTTGGCCTGTGTGTCAGTTTTGTCCATTTTTTTTCTGTCTAAGGCCCCTTTTGTCTAATTCCTTGCAACTATTACTGAAATATGATCTGATCTTGTGGTCTGAGGTTAAATATTAGATCCTGAGACCTGGCCATGAGGTCTTATTCTGAAGTGTGTTATGTGAGGTTTCACACAGAGGTCTGATCCTGGGTATTGATAAGGGGGGTGTGATTGTTGAAATCTGGTTTTGACATTTACTGCTTGAGAAGTGATCCTTGATATTAGACAGAGATTTAGCCCTTGAGGTCAGGATCATTGTGTTCTGACTCTAAATATGTGGTCTTGAGGTCTGATGTCTGTGATCAATTGTCTGGGTTTTTATTCTGAGCACTTCTGTCTGATTCTTGATGTCTCATATGATGATCATCATATCCTTTAGCTATGAAGTGGGAAGTCTGTTGGAGTCTGATCCTGAGGTCTGGTTTCTTTTTTCTATTGCTTTATCCCTAGTCATGTGCGCCAGATTTGATACTGAGCCTTTTGCCTGATATCTCATATTTTAGGTCTGAAAATTAATCCTGAGCATTGATCAGGCAGTCAGACTTAATTTTTGATGGCTAAGGTTTAGTTGTGCAGGAACAGGAGGGAGTTTTACCTGCTGGAGAATCTGGGCATTAGTAGCTGGATCGGAAAGGTCAGCAAAGGTCTGAATCTTCATCCTCACCATGGTCTTCTTCACTCTCAGGTCTGGAGAGTTTGAAAAACAAACATCCACAAACAAAGGAGGGAGAGATTATGGCACTGTGATTGTAAAAAACAAAAAACAAAACATGTATTATGTTTGTATGAGTAAATTGTTTTCACCATAGCACCAGAAGAAAGTTTTCCCGTTGCAGATCCAATCACCAAAAAGATGCTCTGTATTCATTACTACACAATACTCATTGCCACGGCCGTTATTTGGCTCTCTGAATTTCCAGTTTGTGAAGGAGCTGCTGCTCTTGTCGGACCACACCCATGGTACTCTGTACAAGCCAATCCACACATTAGTTGTGGACATCACTTTGTTGTTTTCGTGGACATTCTCGATCGTAGCCAAGTCTGTGTGGTGTGTTCTGCAATATTTCTGGGCTTCTGTCCATGTCATTGTATCGGTAATTAGAGAATATGTTCTCTGGCCTGGAGGACTTGTATCTACAGCAGACAAAAAGCAAATGAGAACACAGGAGCATGTACAGTAGAAGATGTATGCAATCACCAGACATTTTTAAGCCTAACACTTTTTTAACTGCTTGTCAACACAAATGCCTTCCAGGGTACATGACAGCAACTAAATGCAGTTAGGTATATCGACATGGGTTAGGGACAAAGTTCAGAGGACAATGGCCAAACTGGTTCAAGCTGATAATAACAGGCTTGATCTGTATTTTAACCTATTTATTGCACTCACCGCACTTTCTTTCTTTCTCTTTTTTTGTGTATGCTTGCCATTGATACTGTTGTATATTCTGGTGTGTATGTATGTATTGTATGTACAAGGAAGTTGTTTCTTCCTGTACTACTTGCCCAAGATAAATTTCCCTTGCGGGACAAATAAAGTTTATTTGATTTGATTTGACTTTCCACAATTCACAATAGAGAACAAAGGGAATGGCATGCTCGACTCTTATATAAAGATGAACTGGGTACAAGAAAAAACTGGAATGTCAGAACTCTGAGTGCTGACATTCCAGTTTTTTCTTGTCACAATTCACAATCCCACAGGTCAGACATTCAGTTTGTGTCAACAGAGCGACAGAGGACGGATATATGCTGCTTTCCAAACTGGTTTTTAATTTAAGTTAACACAAACTTTTTCTTACCATTGTAGCAAACAAAAGGTAATGTTGTGGAACAGGAGAAATCATACCATCTTCCTTCTCTATTCATTAACACACAGCTCTCGCTTCCACCTCCTTTATTTGGATTGCCGCTCCCCCAGTTCTGGTAACCAGTTTCTGATGTTGTACCCGTTGCTGACCATCTCCAGGAGTTTGAATCATTGTTCATGACTCCCTTCCAGGATTGTGGGTCATCACTCAGTCCAATCCATGACCAATAGGTGCCCTTACTTGGTCTGTTTAACCTGCTCAGGTCCTCCATACTCTCAAAGGTTGCCAGATCAGTGGATTTCTCTCTGCAGTATTTCTGAGCCTCGGTCCAGTTCAGTGACTCGGTGACATAGTGGTACTCTCGAAGGTAGGAGTCAGAGCAGGAAGTGAGGCCAAATCCTAAGGTTTGATGATAGAGGATATATTTAGTTGTAAACTAGTCATGTTTGGAACAGTTGATCTGAATACTGTCTCAAGGCTTTTCATTTAGTATACAATAAAAAAATCATCATGACCATAAAATTAACCAACTTCTAAATAAATAAGTAGGAATTTAATTTATACTGTTCATCAAAGAGTAGGCTACTGCACTGGCACTTATTTCTCAGCTTCAAAAAACTACCAGCATTAAAATAAAGCAGGACTCTTACCAAGGCAGAGAAAAATCAGAAGCTCTGCACAGCCCATTCCTGATTTTACTGAAAAGTGAAATGAAACAAACAAATAAAAAGATTACCACTGTAACCACGGTCGATCCCATGGGTTCATTGTATAGTTGTGTCAGTTTCTATACAGCACATTCTTGGTTCATTTCAACAATACTGTGATGATACTGATAGCATTAGCCATCATCATTTTGGTCACTAGTGAGTCCAATTTCTTTTTTTACCGTTTCATGTCTATGATTCAAGCTATGAATTATAAAGTTGATGAATAATCTAACTGATGATACAATTATTGTAACACTACTGATAATAAAAAAACAAACAAATATACTTACATGTAAAAAGATTCAGCATTTGAAATGAATGAACCCAGGCTGGAATCTCTGGTAGGAAATGTCTGCTCCTCTATCTGAGAAAGTACCCAGGGATGTGCTGAATTTTGTTTTACTTGTATTTAAATATCCAAATGTGAAAGTTTAACCCTTTGTACAACCTTGGTGTCTGGTCATCAAAACCTTGACTCTTCAGTTCTCCAGAAAGGCCATGTCCCCGTTTGAAGTCCTTGTGATCTAGGCTTTATTTCTAGACAAAGGCAGAGCTGCCAGTGAAGCCACCAGCTTCTGTTGAGGTCTGATCCTGAGGTCTGGTTCAATTTTTCTATTGTCTTAGTCATAAAGTTATATGCCTCAAGATATAATACGGAATGGGCAGCACGTTGTTGTTGCAGGACCTCTGTCGCTGCAAGATTTTGTTGTTGTTGTTGTTGTTGTTGTTGTGCTTCAGGTGTGTGGTGAAATCACATATTTCTATTTCTAATTTTAGGATGTCCAGGTCGAGTTTCCTCAGTTTCTTATGCTGTATCTCTATGTCAAGGTCGATTTCCTCTTATTGCCCAGGGTAACACTTTATTTTAAGGGGTCCTTGTTCCTGTGTATCAACCTAATTAATTACAGTGTAATTACCTATGTAACAATTTGTTCTTTTGTACGAAACGTTAACAAACGACACAACACTATAGCGAGTATTGCCAAAATGAAATCCACATAAAGAAAACATGGTTCAAAAAATTCTGTATGGCAAACATCTACACAGACAAATAGAGATGACAGAGAGGAAGCTACTGGGCAAGGTAACACTTTATTTTAAGGGGTCCTTGTTCCTGTGTATCAACCTAATTAATTACAGTGTAATTACCTATGTAACCGTATGTAATAACATGTACTTACATTGTAAATACATAGTGTATTTTGGTGTACTTACAGGTCCTTGTTACACTTGTAATAAGAAATGCTTGTGCAAAGAGAGAGGCCACTTTGGCATTTCTTATTACAAGTGTAACAAGGACCTGTAAGTACACCAAAATACACTATGTATTTACAATGTAAGTACATGTTATTACATACGGTTACATAGGTAATTACACTGTAATTAATTAGGTTGATACACAGGAACAAGGACCCCTTAAAATAAAGTGTTACCTTGCCCAGTAGCTTCCTCTCTGTCATCTCTATTTGTCTGTGTAGATGTTTGCCATACAGAATTTTTTGAACCATGTTTTCTTTATGTGGATTTCATTTTGGCAATACTCGCTATAGTGTTGTGTCGTTTGTTAACGTTTCGTACAAAAGAACAAATTGTTTGAGTGAACGAACTGAATGGAATCACTTCCTGAACTGATTCATTCTTTTCTCAGTTCAGTTGAGCGTGCAGGCCGGCAGTGGAGGTGCCATGTTGTCCGTGAATCACTGAATCATTTGTGAATCTGGTGGCGGAGACGATCAGATCCTCTCAGTGCTACTTAACGGTGCATGCTCAGTGATCCGTTCACTGAACACACTGTCACTCAGGGCTGAGGGCTCAGGTTCAGTGAACATACTACTCAATGTTGTGTTGTGTCATTTGCGAACGTGTCGCTGTGTCGCTCATGAATGACTGTGAAAGTAGGCTACAGTTTATTAGTAGATTCAGTGAACATACTACTGTCACTCAGGGCTGAGGGATCATGTTCCCTGTGTAGTAAGTTCAACACATTTATTTATATATACAGGTAAAAAAAAAAAAGAACTGCTTTGCCCATCACTATGTTGAGATGCTGACTATCAGGCAGTACAGCCTCTAATATGTTTTATATGAGCACCACATCCCTGACTGGGTACAAATTGTGGACTAAATAAGTATGCCCAGTTGCCCACTAATATAAGATGATACCTCCAGGGTAATTTATTGTCATTCCAACATGCAGAAATACGATAATAGAAAAAAGGATAAATAGAGATGATAAATAGAGTAATAAAAATTAAAATATGGGAGCGATAGCATCCTAAGTAATTTACACTTCATTAATAAGACTGTTAACAAGCAAGGCACTTACTAGCCTGCACAATGTTCTTATATTTTACCTTGACTTGTTGTCGTCTTTACATATTTTCATATGACAATGACAAAATTGACAAAGTTCATGCAATAGCAGTGTCAGGTTTCATCATGTGTGCAATAGGTTTTGACCATACTGGAGTTGGTCAGAACCCAGATTGGAGCTCTGTGCTGTGACGTTCAAATGGTATCCTGTTGGAGATGAGCTCTGTCTCCTCCTTGGAATGACCTCGGTTTTGGGGCAGTCTTGGCACAGCAATACAGAAGGCAGTAAAGTACTGTTAAGTTAATAATATCCAGCCTATTTTTTAGGCCTTTTCTCGAAAATTGCATATCCATAATAAAATGAGTATATCTCTGCAACCACAAGGTCTATTTGAATACTTTTGGTGTCATAGTAAAGGCAAAAAAATGAGGAATTGCTGAAATGTGTACATTTCAGTATATCTGTTACTGGTGAAGAGTAAATGAAGATGACACACAGAAAAAAATTAATAAAATTAATATTCGCCTAAAAAAAAAATCATATTTTTGATGAGTGCCCTTTAGAATAATGCTGATGAAGCTCAAACTCTCTATAAAATCATTGTACAACATGTGAACATTGTCTCTGCAGTGGTTGATTCTGATTAATTGAAGCAGGACAAAATGATTGAGATTTTACTACAAAATATCCAGGCGAACTTTCCAAAATGTCCATTTTTGGCACAGCTTGGAACCACCTGCTACTATAAACTATTGTTTAATCTTTATTTTCACACAATTTGGATAAACTAACTGAAAATAAATCTACTGGAACCGATTGGAAATAACTAACATAGTGGATTCAGTGTCTCTGCGTACTGCTGCACTCTGCAGCTTATTTGGGTGGGTTTGGCTTTCAGCCTCTATCTCTGCAGCGGAGTGGTCGATTCGAGTGAGTGGCGGCTCATTGTGACCATTAGAGAGCAGAGAATGACGCTAGACCCAGGTCGATGTGATTGGCCGCACTGGCAGCTGTGGTGGCCCTGAAGTGCAAAACACAACGGCAAATCAGACAACAACGGCAAAAGAGAAAACACAACGGCAAAAGAGAAAACACAACACAAACTGAGAAAACACAACGGCAAAAGAGAAAACACAACACAAAAAGAGAAAACACAATGGCAAAAGAGAAAACACAACACAAAAAGAGAAAACACAACACAAAAAGAGAAAACACAACGGCAAAAGAGAAAACACAACACAAAAAGAGAAAACACAACGGCAAAAGAGAAAACACAACACAAAAAGAGAAAACACAACGGCAAATCAGAAAACACAACGACAAATTACTAAACAACGGCAAATCAGAAAACACAAAAGCAAAAGAGAAAACACAACACAGAAAGAGAAAACACAACACAGAAAGAGAAAACACAACGACATTAACCAAACCGGAAAAGGTAGGTACCCTCGGGCTGGTTTAGGCAAAGACGGTTGGTTTAGGCGTGTGAAGGGAGTGGTTAAGGTTAGGGTAAGATGCAGGGATAGGCTTAGCCTTGCAGAGGCAGCCAATCAGAGGCAGAGTAAGGCGGGTCTTGGCGTGGCCATAGTAGGAAAAAAATTTATCGCAAGCGGGACTAGCACAGAGGCCGCTATGTGTTGCCCAAAATGTTTGGCTTTTGTGTTTTCTGATTTGCCGTTGTGTTTTCTATTTTTGTGTTGTGTTTTCTCTTTTGCCGTTGTGTTTTCTCTTTTTGTGTTGTGTTTTCTCTTTTTGTGTTGTGTTTTCTCTTTTGCCGTTGTGTTTTCTCTTTTTGTGTAGTGTTTTCTCTTTTTGTGTTGTGTTTTCTCTTTTGCCGTTGTGTTTTCTCTTTTTGTGTTGTGTTTTCTCTTTTTGTGTTGTGTTTTCTCTTTTGGTGTTGTGTTCTCTGTTTTTGTGTTGTGTTTTCTCTTTTTGCGTTGTGTTTTCTCTTTTTGTGTTGTGTTTTCTCTTTTTGCGTTGTGTCTTCTCTTTTTGTGTTGTGTTTTCTCTTTTTGCGTTGTGTTTTCTCTTTTTGCGTTGTGTTTTCTCTTTTTGTGTTGTGTTTTCTCTTTTGCCGTTGTTGTCTGATTTGCCGTTGTGTTTTGCACTTCAGGGCCACCGTAGGCAGCCATGTGACAGCCATGAACCAATCAGATCAGCAGATCCACGTGCAGGCCAACGTGGGGTTGTATGCGCTCCGTGCAGGCTTCCGTACAGGGTCCTAGAGCCGTCGTGTTTCGGCCCGGCTGATTCAGATGTAAACACTAGGCAGAGTTCAACTGGAAATATTGTGGATTTACCCATAACACAACCTTTTCACGGCAAAACAGCAAAGGTAAGAGCAAATGTACGACCATGTTTTGGCCACGCAGTGTCTGTTTTTGCTCGACTTTGCTGGTTGTTGTCTTCTCCCTCTGCCGTGCTGCTGCTAGCTGCTGTGTTAGCCGCGGTTGTTGGGGGACGCCCCGATGTTTCCGTTCAGATGAGAGGTCGCTGATGTGTTTTGCATAATGTACAGTTGTATACGAGCCAGAAATGTGGCGACTGGGTCCACACAGAGGTGCTTTATGAAGTTTGATGTCTAGTTGTTTGTTTGAGTAGTGTTTGGGCTGTGTTTGGGTCATATAAACATGGTTTTTACACGTTGTAGCCCAGCTTCTGCTGTTTAATTTGACATATAATATGACCATATTCTTTCATAATCAGTGCAGTGGGGGCTTTGTTATTGTTATGCATGTCTTCAAGTCCCCCAAATGGGGGACTCTGGATTACAGGAAAGTGATTTTTTTAAAAATGTATATGTGTTTATGTAGATAGATACAGGATCATTGGTAAATTATGCAGCACAATGATTTTATTACGTTGACAAAATATAGTATGTCATTTTGTACTCAAGATAACCCATCATAGACAAAAAATATTTTTTTAAATAACAAAAAACAAACAAAAGTTAGTATAAGAATAAACAGCAGTAGGTACACAACAAAAACCAGATGAGTCACAGGTTAAACACAGATTTTGGTTCTCTACATTGTGCCTTTGTAGCTTGTGGACAAACACAATCCATTACATCAGCCACTGTCCTCATCAGCATCTTCCTCTTGTTTTGTGGGTTGAGTCAGCCACCTCAGTTTAACGTCACTGCGTAAAGCCTTGAACCTCTCACTGAGCTGAGAGGGAATAAAGACAATATTAGAAGACTGTCTGAATGATATACACACATTTTGAAACTTCTTCTGAAGGCAAGACGGCCTAGGTGAATAGGCAAAATAAAACATTTTAATAGATATCACAATAAAACTTCCAAGTTTGTTATGTACATAAAAACTAAGAAAAAATGTATTCCAAGTTTTCTGAATGTTATGTTTATATATGCAAATGAGGCGTTCACTCAATATTTACACAATATATGTGCCAATTTACATAAATCGCCAAGAACAGAATTGCCAACATTGGTTTCATTTTGTTGATACATTCCACAAGAAACTTTTTACAGAAGGGATTGTGGCTATGTCCTCCTATCAGCCCATACATCAGGAAATACCATCTACAGTCATTAACAAAAAAAAAATCAAACAATATTTTTGGTATGAAATGTACTTTAAACCCAGGTCAACAAACCCTTCTGTAAAAAGAAGCAGGATATAGATAGGAAGAAATGTGGAAAGTTTGGTGAGTATAAGTACTGGAGAAATGGGTATTTCATATCTTGGTGTGTAAGAAAAACGAATTTTTGAGAAAACGGCCTTAATGTTCTGTATTGTAACATTCCATACATTTTTATTTGAAACTGCTATTTATAAACACAACACCTAATCAAACTAAACACATGACTGATAACTGAACAACGCAGCATGAAGTTATTCATATGAAATGAACAGAACTTTGGGCGAATTTATGAGGAATTTAGCAAAATATCACAAAATCTCAAAATTGACGAAAAAAAGGGAAAATTGCATTTTCGGGGGTGCTGTCTCGCCTTAAGGGGCCGTGTCCACCAGACGTGTTTTCAGCGCTCTGGGCGTCTATTTTACATTCAAACCCTATTGAGTTGGGCGCTCACAGCGCTCAGCGCCCTCGGCGGTAAAACGCCCTGGGCGCTTGCTTCTTTTTGTCGCGGCGCTCAGAGCGCTTCGAGTTGAAATCTGTTCAACTTTTAGAACAGCGCTACGCTCGTCAATGTCACTTTTCACCGCACTGACCAATCAGAATCAAGAAGGGGCGGGACTTACGTTACCGACAGCAACACAACCGGAGACGTGGCTCGGTTTATATCATGACCCACACTTGTGTTGAAGGTAGGCCGACCTCAGGGTCCATGTCAAAAGCTGCCGCTAATGCTATTGTGTATTTCTGACACTCGTTGTAGTGTTTACATTAAACAAGGCCGGAACACGGAAGTGTCAGAGGACTCGTTTTGTAACCTAGCAACAGCGGCATTCTGACGAGGGAGAGAGAGAGCGCTAAGCGCTGGGAAAGCAGCGCTGAGAGCGCTGTCAGAGCTGAAAACGCGTCTGGTGGACACAGCCCCTAACACTGTGTTCATTAGAGCTGGGGAGCATACATCAGTCCGACTGCCCAAAAGTCCGACATTTCTCCGAATACCCATTCTACAGTGTTAGGTTTAGGGTAAGGTTAAGGGTTAGGGCTACTTAAGTCGGAGAAATGGTAGGTCGGACTAATGGACGCAAAAATAAAGAAATGTATGGTCGGAGAAATGGGTAGTCGGACAGACGTCATGCGCCCATTAGAGCTGGCTGGAATGTTAAGGGACTCTGGCTGAGGTCTGATGCTGATGCCTTTTGCCTATGATCTGATGTTTATGTCTAATGCCTGAGGTTGGATGGTGATGTCTGGGCTTGTATCACAAAGTATCTTAAGGCTAGAGCTCATAACTGTTGGCTGTGTCAACCCTAACTGTAGGACACCTATTTTTTCATATTAAAAGTCTTACATGGCCACTTATACCACACGTATAAGTAGCACCTATGTTGTCGAGAGGATTCCTCCCTAACATCAAATTACAAAGTGTCATTAAAGGGCTGCTGTCATTCCACATTGCAATGTTTTGAATGTTCTTAAACAATACACTATTATTTACCTGCTGAAGGATCTGGCTGTTGGCAGCTGGCTCTGAAACGTCACTAACAGTCTGAATATTCATCCTCACCAAGGTCATCTTCACTCTCAAGTCTGAACAGTAAGAAGAACATATTAACAATCCATAGTAGGAAACATTATTGTTGTTTGCTGTCTGTATTGCATTGTTCATGTGTGTGTGTGTGTATACCTTTATAGCACCAGAAGGGGAACTTATAGTTACAGCTAATATCATGCCAATCATGGTTTGAGATCTCAACAGCACAGTACTGGTTGTAGGCATAGTTATTTGGCTGTCCACTTATCCAGTTTCTGAATGAGCTGCTGCTCTTGTCGGACCATCTCCACGATGCCCTGTACAAGCCAATCCACACATGATTTGATGAAATCACTGATACCATTTCTGCATTCTCCAGGGCATTCTCAATCATAGCCAGGTCTGTATGGTATCTTCTGCAATACGTCTGGCCATCCCTCCATGTCATTGAATTGTTTATTGCAGTATATGATCTCTGGCCCGAGGGATTTGCATCTACAACAGAGAAAAAGTAAAGCTACTGTAAGCAATTCAGCAGCATTAAAGCAGGAGTAAGCGATATTTTTGTGTTAATATAAGTCTTAAATAGTTATATCTTCCGACAGCAATCACTTACATAGAGTGTTTGGACCGAAACACGGGTCTCTCAGTCACTCTGCTCTGCTCTGAGCCGAGGAGAAAACATTTCTCGTATCCTACAACCTTTATCCAATGAGGAGAGAGAACGGCATGCAGGGCTGTGTGTGCAGCCAAGAGATGCGCCTGAATGTGGTGATGTAGGGACGAGGGCGGGGGCTGCTAAGTAACTCCATTGGCTGACAAAGACGTTATGGTGCGTTCAAGGCAACCCGTAACTCGTGTTTTTCCGACCTGTTAAAGGGATAGTTCAACATTTTGGCAAATTGGCCCATTGCCATAATCGCTATAGTCATAGCAGTAGGTTCGTTACCTTTATTTGTTGGTGTAAGCTATTTTTAGAATGGCGGAGTGGAGCGGCAGGCTGCTCAGAGCTACACTACGGAGGCTAATGGAATTTCTTGGTTTCCCTCATCAAACTCATCAAATACACAATCCAAAAACTCCCAAACGCTGTTGTGGACAAGTTGTGACCTGCACATTCACCACGCTATGAGATAATAACGGAACATTACGAGACGGAGATGTTTTAGAGGTAAATTCATGCAAAACCGCTGATGTGCGTTGCCTTCAGGGACAGTTTTTCAGCAAGCAGTCTATGCATTTACCTCGAAAGCGGCTCAGTTTCGTAACGTTCCATTATTATCTCATAGCGTGGTGAATGTGCAAGTCACAACTTGTCCACGAAAGCGTTTTTGAGTTTCTGGATTTTGTATTTGATGAGTTTGATGAGGGAAACCAAGAAATTCCATTAGCCTCCATAGCTTAGCTCTGAGCAGCTCGCCGCTCTGCTCCACCATTCTAAAAATAGCTTACACCGACAATTAAAGGTAACGAACCTACTGCTATGACTACAGCGATTATGGCAACGGGCCAATTTGCCAAAATGTTGAACTATCCCTTTAAGTTGTATCAGTTCGATCTGGTACGAGTTCACGGGTCAGAAGTTACGAGTGGCCGTTACAGTGACTTTCACAGGTAAAACAGGTCGGAAAAACACGAGTGGGTTGCCTGCAACGCTACAAAGTCGTAAGTCGTGACTTGAAGCTGTAATTTACGGTTTCAAAAGCCTGCCTGGAACGCAGCATTAGCCAAAACGACCGGATCGCTTATTAAAATTTGTATTATTATACAATATGTATATTCTTAGTGTTTTTTCTCTCTTCCTTTCTAACCAGCTCTGGCAGGCAAACATGAAATCTGGTGCACGCCCAGTGTATTTTCTCTTGCGCTTGCTCTTTCTCTGTCCAGTCTGCTCCCGATTCACATGTAAAACTAAATGTTATATGAAAACACTAACCAGTGAGTGAGAAAAAAAAATGGATGCGTGAAAACCAAGAAATGGAAACATTGTAATAATTCCTGTGACCAAAACTGACCACAGTGGTCTATAACAGTTGTTTATATGAGGTTTTCAATATGAACGCTATGGCGGTCCAAGGAATACTTTTAGTTAATTTTCGTTTCTTTTGGATTTTTGTGCGTATTATGGAGCCGTTTTGGTCTATGTTTGTAAGTCTTTTTCTCCACTGGATTATATATTCTAAAGATGCAACAAGTGGGGTCGGAGTGTGTGATTGAAAACCACCACGGTCTGCTCCCCGTCGAGACTTTGTGTTTATTAGTTTTAAAACATCATACGTCATATATGTCAAACAAGAGATTACAGTTTACGGAGCGCGTTTGAGCCGCGGACTCCGAGACGAGAGGAGAATGACAACGGGTCCGAGCCTCTGATCAGCAGGTTTGGTTTTTAGCCAGGAGCCTCCACTCTCCCTGTAACAAGCTACAAGTCATTTGTCATTACAATTAGTCCCAAGCAGTTTAAATGAAACATAAGGTAAATATCCTGCATATTTTCTCTTTTCTGTGCTCCTCTGACCAGATCGCGTCCATAGCGGTGTGTTGGCAACGGTCTGTCATACAGAAATAACAAAGTAACACACACGCATCACATTATGAAAGTGGGTTACACCCCGCCCTTCCGAAGCCCCGCCTTTCCGACAATAGACTTCCATTCATCGTAATAGCGGGGTTTTCTATTTTTTCTAAAGACCCCGCTACTCCGAAAAGGCTATTGGGGGAAACCCCCAGCGCGCAGTGCGCATTGATCCTTTTTTCCTTTTTGGGGTCAAACGGATCATGTGCATAATTAACTGCAAAACAAGCAAATACTTCATATTAATGACATATAACGTTCATTATGCTTCTAGCCTGTCTAGCCTCTACCTGGTCTTTTTTTACTAAACTTAACCAACTCCTTTCTTCATTGCCTAAGCCCAACCAAAGCATCTCCCTCAGTCAGCTGTCAGTGCGAGCGGCGGCTGCAGCAGCCTCGCGCCCGTGTGAGCTCAAGCCGGCTTCAGCCGTGCTCGAGCGGAGCAGGGGGGGAGAAAAAGAAAAAAAGTGTATTTCTATTACTGTGTGGGAGATCTCCAACAACGGAGTCGGGGAGAAAGCAAGTGGGACAGATCTGCCCAGTCCCTGAGCAGCGCACGTTTCACAGACAAGCCACAAAGCAGAATGTAAACAACGTCACGCGGTTCAGCACCTTGGACAGCTGCGGGGGGGAGGAGGGGGTGTCGGAGTAGCGGTGTTTCGAAGTGGGGCTATTTCGGAACAGCGGGGTGTCGAAGTGGAGGGGTGTCGGAATGCAGAGCTGTCCCCATGAAAGTGCTTGTGATTTTTTTTTTTTTATTAGGTCGGAGGGTTATATCTCACACAGGCTTCGCCCTCTACTGGACTCTATGGGTATATCTCTCCTCCAATCGCGTACGCGCGATGGCCCACTGAAATTTGCATGTACGTAGCCGGCCAGGATGGCGTGCCTACCTTTCCCGCCCTTTAGCGGGCTATATAGATAGATATCACGTGACGTCACACAGCGTTCGCAGCCGGTCACAGCGCCATCTTGGGTACCGACTTCCAAAGGCAGTCTATGGGCTGTGACCTAATACATCCATGGCTGTGACATCAAATCTCACAAAAATAGTGGATAAACCTTTTTTTATTACATGGCTCTATTGAATGTCGTATTCCGATAATTTATTGATATTTCTGATATTTATTTACATCTTGATTTTGCATTTAACAGTCTGTTATTCCTGTTTAACAGATCGTTGCTAAGTAAAATACACTAGGTAGGGACACCGCTCTGATCAGCGCAGCACAGAAAAGAGAAACTATGCAGGATATTTACTTTCTGTTTCATTTTTTACCGTCATTAAACAGCTTGGGAGACATGTACGCCAAGGGAGGCTGCCTCACTCTACTGAGTGTGAGCAGCACGTACGTTCACGTTGCTTTCGTGAATTGTAAACACACAGACGCCCCCTCGGTTTTAGCGTCCAGCAGTTTAGCGGCTAATTCAACAGCAGTGATGGATAACTGTACCGGAGAGCCTCAACATGAGCTTCATCTGAGGAATAAACGGCAGCTTTTACCTGACGGGAGACCGACGCCTGAGCTACGGTAGCTAACAGCTAGCAGCTAGCAGGTTTTTACCTACTTTTCCTCTCTCCCTCCCTCCCTCCCTCCCCCCTTTCTTATCGCACACACACGGCCCAGGTTGTCTGTCATATCTGTTGTAAACCTTGTAATAACAGCTTGTTGAGTACAGTTAACACTATTGTTGCCTCGGTTTGAGTGTGGATTATTAATTGTTAACGGTTTGTTTAATGTGAGTGGTGGTCATCGCGTCCTGATGAGTTGGGTTTTAATAACAGCTGATAACGTAACTGTGTAGATGGTGTGGATTGTGATGAGAAGGTGTTGCACATATTTTAAGACTTATCAGTGCAAACCATTGTGCAAAACCTGTTTGTTGTGACTTTTTGCGTGATAAGATGATTTGCCGAATTCTTCTTCCATTCCTGCAGCCTTTTGTCTCAATGTTAACGATGGCAAAATGTCCAGATATTTTATTACTTTATGAAAATAAATGTCTGTGAGTTAAAAAGAAGTGGGCTACGCATTTCTGATTTGATTTGGCTTTTCGTGTATTTGGAGGAGAGACAGAGCGAGCGAGAGAGAGAGAGAGAGAGACGAGGAGGTCCGCTGGGTGAGCTAGATTAACTTTTAACGGGAGAGAGAGCGGCGCACCGCGCTGTCAAAGATCGTCTCAGCAGAAATGGTGTGTGCTTTCAAGGCAAGGCCATCAAAATGAGAAATATCCATATCCAAACTACATCAGGCAGCAGTCATTTCTGGTCAGAGAGGATGTGGCTGCACTGAGCTGAATAGAGGTTAACTCAGTGTTCGGTACCCAGCATGGCGGCGGCCCGGTGGAACGCACCGTGACGTCACCTACTGATAAGTATCTATAAGCAGATGCACCACCAGCTGCCCTCATTCCTTTTTACTTCAGCGTCGGCGAGTGCCCACTGTCACACTAGCTCCGAGGATGGAGTCGCTGCTTCAGGAACAACGCCTCTGCCGGCCTGCCTTAACGGCATCATCACCCCGGCAGACCTACATCTTCTTTGCTTCGAGCGTCTCGGGAGGAAGCGCGCCACCGCCGGGCTGGAGCAGCGACGGCAGGAGGAGGACGCCGCTCCAGCGTACACCACCTCCACGCCGCCTGATGAAGCTTCGCCGCCCAGACCCGCCTCAGCCTCTGCTGCAGACTCGCCGCCGCTACGAGACGAGGAGGATGAACTCTCCCTCTCCGACGGCTCGACGGTGTTTGGCGCCGCTTCTATCAAGCTCAACTTCCCGTAAGTCATGACGACTGCAGCGGAGTGTGTCGGGCTTCCCCTGCCCCCCCCCCCCCACTGCCCCCGAAGCCGGTGAGCCGCCTCCGCGTGTGCAGGGCGAGACGGAGACTGTGTTCCCCGGTGTGCCCCCGCTCGAAGACGCTCTGGCTGTTCTCATTATCCCGCACTCAGCCGGCTGGTCAGGACACAGAGAGCTACTACCACCGCTGCTGCAGGATAAGGACACGCTGGAATATTTTGACAAGATATTCCAGCTGGGCGCGCAACTAGCAGCAGCAGCAAACAACCTCGGTGTGTTGGGCGTAGCAGCGGCGGCTTCACTCTCGCGCGACGCCCCCCCCTCCCCTGACACTATGGAGTATCTTGGCCGGACCATCGGTCAGATGAACAAGACAGGGAGTTGCTACTGCTGCCGGACGAGTGATGTCACTGTCGGGCGTCGGCTCTCGCCACGTCTGGCTAGGTCTCACCACCCTCCCCAGAAGGGACCGAGAGGATCTTCTGGCTGCACCGGTCTCTACTGACGGTCTCTTTGGCTCCTCACTATGGTGACGCAGCGGCTAAAGAGGCTGGAGGAGGAAAAGGCGCAGCTGAGCCGTCATCTACCGCTCGCTGTCGCCGCCAAGCAGAAGGGAGAGGTCAAGCTGCCCCGCCGCAACGCTACGGCGAGGCGGAGAGATCGCCGCCAGCGAAGAGGCTTCTCCGCGGCGGATCCCACAGCTGACCCACAGCCGGCCCCAGCGGGCCCGCCGCAGCAACGCCCCGCACGGGACCCCAGCGCGTCCCGTCCCGCGGCGGCTCGCAGCACACCCAGGCCGAAGCTGTCCTGGGGCACACAGCGACCAAAGTGACAGTTAACGGGAGGGACGACGCCGGCAGACTGCCTCGCCGCCCTCCCTCATTGTTCATATGGTTCTGTATGTTCTGCTTGTGTTCACTGTTCTGTGGATGTGAAAAATGTTTTTATTAAAACATGTTACTCCACTAACAGAGCAAAAATTCCCCCTCCCACCTCCACCATGCTCCCCGCTTGCCGCGCAGCCCCGGCCGGTGTAGTCACCGCTACACCGTCGGTCAGGCTGCCGGTGGCTTGTGTTACACCATCACATCCCCGAAGCGGGCCCGGCAAGCAAGGCCCCCCGGTCACGGTTTCACAAGCACACTCACACAACACACCCTCTACCGTCCCCGTTGTGGGAGACGCGGTAGAGCGGAGCACCGTTGTCAACCGGGTAAAAGCTACCGTTGTCCCTCTATATGAGCGCTACAACCGGCGAGGCTGCACAAGAAAACATCGCTCCCCACTGGTTGTAGCGACCACACAGTTAGCCCCGCGCGCTGCTAGCCGACACCGTGTCACTTCCACGGTGCGTCCGGCTCAGCGTGTTGACCGGCTGACGAGCGATGATTGTCACCGCCGAGCTAACGGCTACAGCGGTGACAAGCATCGTTCGCAGCAGCACGGCAGGGCTGTGTTTCCGGACAATGAGACGGCTGCCTCACGCTCGTTTAACCCACGCCGCTCCAGTGAAGCGGCCGGGCTAACACGAACTGTCTCCCCGATAAACAGCAGTGGAGCGGCCAACGTGCCTGACCGCTCTGGTCCTGTGACTGTTATTTCCACGGGCGGATCTAACAGCAGCAGGGACGTCATGACGGTGAGGTGCCGGGCGGCGGTGGTGCGTTCAGGTGACACCACGCCGGCTCGGACAACAGAGATGCGTTCACGGACGGCCCCGCGAGCTCGGACAACGGGCCTGGTGCGTTCAGGGACGACTCAGCCCTTTCACAGAGGGCCCCCCATGGGCCAAACTCCCGTTTATGGCGGGTTTGGCGGCGGAGAGGGCCGAAATTGTGTACCACAGCTTTCTAGAAGCTGCTCCACAGCTGTCTGCGCGTCCTCTCACGTGTTTTTACGAAGCATGGCAGAGCAGCTGCGTACTGACAGACTGGCTGGACAGGACCCTCAGACTAGGATATTCTCTCCAGTTCTGCGGGCTCCCCCCAGCGTTCAGGGGCATACAAGAGATGAATCTATCCTCGCAACAAGAGATAGAGTTCCTCGAGGGGGAAATTCAGGACCTGCTATCAAAACAGGCCGTGTCAATTGTCCCTCTTCACGACAAGGAACAAGGTTTTTACTCCCCATACTTTTTGGTTCCCAAAAAGACAGGGGGCTACAGACCCATCCTGGACCTCCGTGCCCTGAACACACGTATCGGTCGCAAAACGTTCCGCATGCTAACCACAAGGAGGCTGCTGGAACTCGTCCAACCAGGCGATTGGTTCTCAACCATCGACTTGAAGGACGCTTATTTTCACGTCAAGGTGGCACCAAAACACAGGAAGTTCCTGCGTTTTGCATTCCAGGGAACAGCCTACGAATACAACAGGCTGCCATTTGGCTATTCCCTGGCCCCTCGTACGTTCAGCAAATGTGTGGACGCAGCGCTACAACCGCTGCGCAGCCAGGGGATGAGGGTCTTCTTTTATCTGGACGACCTCATCGTGATGGCCAGGTCCAAACAATGGGCCATTTTTCACACAGTTCAGTTGATACTTCACCTGACCAAGTTGGGTTTTGCCATCAACTGGAAGAAGAGCAACCCCCAACCAAACCAGCGGGCCGAATACTTGGGGATTGTGCTCGACTCTGTCAGCCTGAGAGCCACTCTGTCGGAGTCCAGACGGACAGCCCTACAGCAGGAGGTTCTCAAGCTGCAACAGGGTCCACGTGTCACAGCCTTGACCGTCATGCAAGCACTGGGGCACATGGCAGCAGCTCACCCGGTGGTTCCACTAGGACTGCTGCACATGCGTCGCCTGCAGAGATGGTTCGCCAGCCTACGCTTAGACCTCAAGAGGCAGAAGTTTCAGCTGCTGACTGTCCCCCCAACAGTGCGGGGCAACCTGCAGTACTGGGGGTCCCCACGACATTTGTTGACCGGGACACCACTAGGACGAGTGACCTCGTACACGTTGGTGTTCACGGACGCCTCCCTGATGGGGTGGGGAGGCACCTGCCTGGGGAGGGCGATAGATGGTGTGTGGCCTCCGGGGGAGGACCGCCACATCAACCTCCTCGAGTTACAGGCAGTGTTCCTGGTTCTCCAACACTTCAGTCACCTGTTAAGGGGGAGACACGTGTTGGTGAGGACCGACAATCGCACCACAGTTGCTTACATCAACAGACAGGGCGGTGTACATTCCGCTGCCCTGTTAGCGATGGCGGAGAACCTGTGGTCATGGGCTTCAGAGCACCTACAATCTCTGAGAGCCCTCCACGTTCCAGGAATCGAGAACAGGGGGGCCGACCTCATGTCAAGGGGCAGCTCCCTGGAAGACGAGTGGAGACTGCAACCAGAAGTGGTACAGCAGATCTGGACACGATTCGGGAGGGCAACGGTGGACCTGTTTGCCAACAGGTCGAACACCCACTGCCCCCATTGGTTCTCCCTGAGCCCGCAAGACCATCCACCCTTGGGGGTGGACGCGTTTGCACACGCTCCATGGCCAAGAGGGCTACTTTATGCCTCCCCCCCCCTCCGTCTCATCCCCCAGCTACTGGAGAGAGTGAGAGTGGAGCGGCTGAGGGTCATTCTGGTGGCTCCCGACCGGCGGTCGGCTCCGTGGTACGCAGAGCTGACCACAATGATGGCGGCCCCACCATGGCCCATTCCCCAAATCCGGGGGGCGCTGTTACAGGAGGCAGGCGCGATACAGGCGCTGCCGATCCTGGGCCAGTCGCTTCAAGCCTGGGCCCTGAAAGGGACAGGTTAATGCGGACTGGGCTGGCAGGTGGTGAAAATCATCCAAGCGGCTAGGGCTGGATCCACCATTGCCTGTTACAGGGCTAAGTGGTTAGGTTTCCAGCATTGGTGCGAAGAGAGGGAAGTGGACCCACTGACATGCTCAGTGGGAGACACTCTTTCCTTTCTACAGCTTTTGGTTGATAGAGGGCTGTCTCACGCGACTGTTAAGGTTTACGCTGCAGCCATCTCATCATGCCATGAAGGGTTGGGCGGAGGTCCAGTCTTCGCCCACCCTCTGGTAAAACGGTTCCTGCAGGGGGTCAGAAGGCTACGACCAGTGGCACGCACTTCTGTACCACAGTGGGAATTGCCACTGGTACTCGAGGCCCTCACAAGGGAGTTGTCGTTCAAGACAGCGTTGCTTCTTGCTCTGACGTCAGCCAAGAGAGTGAGCGAATTGTGTGCCCTGTCAGTCCACCCGAGTTGTTTACTCCTTCGCGGGGACCGCAGTGGTGCCATCCTTAAACCGAACCCCTCCTTTCTTCCTAAGAACATAAGGAGCTCATTTCGGTCCAGAATCATCCAGTTGGAGGCTTTTCACCCTCCCCCTCATGAGGATTCGAGGGAGGCGAAACTGCATCTCCTATGCCCTGTGCGTGCGTTGACATACTATGTCGACCGAACAGCCACTGTCAGGAACACCGACCAGTTGTTTGTGTGTTATGGTGACGGGACGGCTGGCAGAGCCCTGTCCAAGAAACGCTTGGCGAGGTGGATGTGTGAATGCATCCTCTCAGCCTACAGTCAAGCGGGTCGAGAATCGTCCACTGTGGTCCGGGCGCACTCCACAAGAAGTGTGGCGACGTCTACGGCCTTGTTCAGTGGTGCGAGTGTTGAGGACATATGTACGGCGGCATCGTGATCTTCACCCTGCCCGTTCATAAGGTTCTATCTCTTGGATGAATCAGGCTCCTTCTCCAGGTCTGTGCCCTCTCCAGGTAGGGTCACAGGACATGTGAGAGGAAGGGTGTGTCAAGTGTTTTAAATACTTGATCCCCACAGGGTGTCATGCACCTGCATTGGACTGTGCTCTGCTAGGACACTGTCAATGAGGTGCGCAGGAGGTCTAGGGTTGAGACCAGTGTTTAATTTGTAAATCATGAGGTGCCGGAACGCAAAGTACATATGACAGCTCAGGGATGACGAGACGGGCAGAGGTCCCGGAACGTATGCGGCGCATGTCGGGGGGGGGGGCGATGATGGCGGACATGCCATGCTGTGGGACACAAGCCTCAATTTCAAATATAGGCTATAGCCTACTCTGTACAGCACAGGCAAATGCCCACATCACCACAGGCAGGAATTTTCTCAACAGGTCAAAACAAACAAAAAAAAGAGCTTATAATAAATCACACAAATCTTTCTATTATTCAAAGATTGGCACGGCAGCCTATTAATAGACAGTATGCTCAGCTCAGTTGTGCAGCAAAACCTGAATTTTCCATAAGAAGCCAGGGATAGTAAGTCTGCTTCAGCTTGAACTGAGCTGCTGTCCAAACAGTTGTGCATCCCATCCCTGACCTGTCGCTGGACGTCCCACACTACTCTCCGCTCACTGCCTCTCCTCTTCTTCTGAACCTCCCTGCTGTCAGCGGGCTGATGCCAGGGTCCAGCCTGTTGCTCCGGCCACTGTTTCCCATAGTTTCAAATAAATTACGTCCGCCACGAATAGATTTTTCGGCAATATCGTTCCGTTCATTCATCTCGCTCTTTCGCCGTTATTGGCGCGCGCGGCACACACACGCACACACACGCATGCATACACACATGCACACACACACACGCACGCACACACACACACACACACACACAGGCAGAGAGGGGTGGAGAGAGAGAGAATGGCGAGTGCAGCAGTGCACAGCGCGGTAGAAGCGAAACTATACCGGTCAGTGCGTCAACTTCAACAGATCTACAACTCTTTCAAATGACGTTAAATCTATAAACAACATGGAATTATGGGGATTTGTTCTGTAAATTAATAAATACATATTATTTTATTTTAAACATTTTTAAAACGTTTTTTTTAATGAGAGGTGCCGGATCTGCCCAAATAAGTACCGGAACACAGGGAGGCCAAAATTAAGAGGTGCCGGATCTTGTTCCGGCAGGATCCGGCTCAAATTAACCCCTGGTTGAGACCCCTGCGAGGTTAGACCACAACTTCACCCAGCCTAGTCAGGTGCTGCTAACTGGGATGAAGTTGGACCCGTTATCACTCCATACGGTGGTTAAGATTAATAAAGTGGTGACTGGGTCTTGGTACCTAACTGGTAGCTGGTGTGGTCAGTGGGCGGAGCCTATCCCGCGGCAGGGAGTACATAAATCGGGGCTTCGCCTACTGTACCCATAGAGTCCAGTAGAGGGCGAAGCCTGTGTGAGATATAACGAAGGTTACGATATTGTAACCCTAGTTATATTAACACAGGCAGAGCCCTCTACTTAGGGCCCTGCCGCTCTTTCGCCTTACGCTGAAGTTTGGTGGAATGAGGGCAGCTGGTGGTGCATCTGCTTATATAGCCCGCTAAAGGGCGGGAAAGGTAGGCACGCCATACTGGCCGGCTACGTACATGCAAATTTCAGTGGGCCATCGCGCGTACGCGATTGGAGGAGAGATATACCCATAGAGTCCAGTAGAGGGCTCCGCCTGTGTTAATATAACTAGGGTTACAATATCGTAACCTTCGTTTTCCCCCTACCTGTTTATTGACAGGGCTGATACTGACAGAGGACACAGATTGTGATTGACAGAGGGAGATAGCCTGATTTTTTTTTTAAAGGTAAACACAACACTTATCAGTCTAAATAGGCATCTAAAGGTGTATTAATTAAATTCAATTTTCCCGCAGACAGCGGCGAGAGAGAGAGAGAGAGAGAGAGAGAGAGAGAGAACTGCTGCTTGCGGGGTGGGCAGGGTGGGGTGGGCTCTCCGTGATCGTGGAGTGGAGAGTCAGCAGCTGGATTTCGCACAGTCAGTAGGCTATTAGTAGATATAAACAACAACAACCAACACAACGACCATTATTCATTGCGTTATTACATTTTATTACATTGAAAATTTAAGATTTTCACTTCCCCACAAACGTAATAAATCTCCGCAAACGTAATAGTTATTACATTTGTGGGAAATCACGTATTATGTTTGTAGTAGGCAGGAAAATGTATTACGTTTGCAGGATTATTACATTAAAAGCTGCATATTTTTATTACGTTTGTGGGCATTATTACATTGGCGGGCGTTACACGCGCATATTAAGAAAAAGTCACAGACTACGAGACCTGTAGTTGTAATGGAAACAAGTTGTTCACATAAAAAGGTCTGTCAGAGCATGTACTGTTAAGAATATAATTTGTGTTTGCCCTGATACCACATATTTTTGTAACGCTGTACTTTTGTTACTTTTACCTGACTACACCTTTAACAATTTGTATTTGTTACTGCAAAGTCATTTTGGGCTCTTGCAGTTTTGGTTTTTATAATCCCTTGAGGAATATTATGTTCACTTACTCCTAGGGCTAGAGACCTACATCACCATTGGGACAAAAGGTCCCCTACTAGAGAATGATGTTTGAAGGTGATGACTTGTTTTTACGATAAAAGTAAAGATTAGGCATGCATTTGTTATGACTTAGCGGCTGATGAAGACTGCAGGCAAATGAGTCTCTCTTTAGGGATTGTAAAATAAGAATGTGTGACTTCCTGCCAGCAGGAACAAATAGGCTGAGGACTGCAGCAAAAATTGTAACCTAGTGGTTTAACTGACCACACCCAAACTGACTCGAAACCTAAAATGACAGAGCAGAGTTATAGGTTGCATTTCAAGTGAGTTTTAGTTTTTTTCTTACCATTGTAGCAAACAAAAGATGTTTTAATGGAACAGCTTTTATCAATCCATCTTCCCTCTCTATCCGTTAATACACAGTTCTGTTGTCCACCCTTATTATTTGGCTCAATGGGGTACCAGTTCTGGTAACCAGTTTCTGATGGTTTACCAGTCGCTGACCATCTCCAGGAGTTTGAATCATTGCTCATAACTCCCTTCCATGATTTTGGGTCATCACTCAGTCCAATCCATACAGATGAAGTGTATCCACTTGGTCTGTTTAACCTGCTCAAGTCATCCGCACTCTCAATGGTTGCCAGATCAGTGTAGTTCTCTCTGCAGTAATTCTGAGCCTCAGTCCAGGTCAGTGACTGGTCGACATAGTGGTATTCTCTAAAGTAGGCGTCAGAGCAGGTAGTGAAGCCAAATCCTAAGGTTTGATGATAGAGAATATATTTAGTTGTAAACTATAATAAATATTTGTGGAATCTTAATAGTAGTAGATGAGAAAAAAAAGAAGAAAACCATTCATACAATCATCACAGAAAATATTGATTGTTAACCACACAAACATTTTGTAAATCCTAGAAACAATTTATGAACGGGATGTGGGTAACTTGTGGGTGTCTCAAAATGAGATTCAAGTGATAAGAAACAAAGATTCAAATGAGAACTTGTTAAAAGTTATACTTAATACACTTACCAAAGGAGACACCAATCAAAAGCAGTATACAGTACATTTCACTGGAGGGGAAAGAAAAAAAAGGAGAGGTAAGAGGCATAAAAGACATGCTACAGGCTTGACCATTGTTTGGCCTATTATTTCCCAAATAGTTGCAGTTTTCAATTGATATACATTTAAACATTAACTGTATTTGTTTTTCTAGTTTAGTTGGACAGGATATACCAGAAATATTAGTTGCTGCATGAAATGTATGCAAATTGTTTCTAATTCCAAAGCTTAAAGTTGAAAGACAAACATATACATTTTAGGTTGATGATCTTGATACTCACACAAAAAACGTGAAAAGAACAGTTGAAAAGTTGAAATCTCTGCAAGCAAATGGTCCTCACTGAGATACTGAAGTATCCAGTGCTCTACTGCGCTCTGATATACTTACATTTAAATATCCAAATGAGGAAGGTGAGGCATTTTCTTTTGTAAAGCTGAATGAAAAGCCTTAGTATTGCCTTACAGTATTCAGATCAACAGTTTTAAACATGACTCTTACAGTTTACAACTAAATATGTCCTCTATCATCAAATTTGAGAGTGCCATAGTGTTGTCATAAGCGAACATTTTGTTCAAAAGAACGAATTGTTTGAGTGGATGAACTGAAGGGAATCACTTCCTAAACTGATTTGTTCTTTCCCAGTTCAGTAAAGCTCAGCAGCGAGTCTGCAGACCGACTGCTGCGTAGTCTGTGAATCACTGAATCACTCGCAAAACTGGTGGAGACTGTCAGACCCTCTCATTGCAAGGGAACAGTGGGTTTTCAGTGGCCCGTCCAGTGAACATACCGTTTATCAGAATGTTGAGTAGGTCTCATTCACTAAACGTTAGTGAATCTTTGTGTAGATTTGCACATAAAAGCTCATGCTACTAAAAACCTACTCCAGATTCATGAACACTGTGGGAATCTCAAATTTGACTGCAAGCATGTGTGTGGCATCCTGTCTACCTGACATCATGATGCAAACAAGGAAAGAGGGATAGAGGGGAAAAAGAGAGATCCGGGATCTGAGCCATTTTGGTTTAAGTGGAGTTACGAGAAATATTTTATCTTCTGTTAGTAGTGGTGTGACTGGGACAGGTAGACCTAAATCAAAGCTCGGAAGGAGGTAACAGATGTTGTGAATAAAGTGTCCTTGGTTTAAAGGGATAGTTCAGCATTTTGGCAAATTGGCCCATTGCCATAATCCCTATAGTTTTAGGAGTAGGTTTGTTACCTTTAATTGTCGGTGCATGGTGTTTTTTAGAACGGCGGAGCAGAGCTGTGAGCTGCTCAGAGCTACGCTACGGAGGCTAATGGGATTTCTTGGTTTTCCTCATTAAATTCATCAAATACACAAACAGAAAGTTACAGAGCCCCCTGTAACTTTCTGTTCATGTTGAGCCACATTTAAATCTGTTCTTACTTCATGTTTCTACCTGCTTTTTATATTCTGCTGTGTGAGAAGTTTTTGAAGCCCTAAGTTGTTGAAGGAAAGAAAGTTTGATATGAAACTGTTTTTTTTTTTTTTTTTTAATAGAGTAGCCTGATGAATTTAGAATCACATTGGTTCTGTTATTTATTTTTTTAAATCGTGGTATTAAAAGTATCATATCTTGGGAATTTACTGGTATTGGTATCGACTATTGAAATTCTGGTATCGTGACAAGCCTAGAATTCTCAAACACAGATTTAAAATGAAGGTAAACTCCACATATGATATTAGCAAATGCAATGCAAATATGATGCACTTTATTAAGTAGACAAGGACAGGAAAGCATGAATTACAACAAGTGTAGATAATCTTGTTTGTTGCCACAGACAAACAACAACAACCATATTTGTAAAAATTAAATTAGCACTTTAAAAACAAAGACAATGAACAAATTGTAGTTTTATTGTGCACACTGCTAAGGCAGAAGATACAGAAACCTCGTGGCTAGGTATATTAGGAAATACTCTGAATACAAAATTATAGTTCTTGAAAGATATTTAGCCTACATACAGCTGAGCGATTATTAGAAGTAACTATACACAAAGAAAAACCGACA
This sequence comes from Trachurus japonicus, assembly GCF_045865225.1. Taxonomy (NCBI): domain Eukaryota; kingdom Metazoa; phylum Chordata; class Actinopteri; order Carangiformes; family Carangidae; genus Trachurus; species Trachurus japonicus. The sequence goes on from NC_140922.1 coordinate 5,501,074, forward strand.
CGGTGTTGTCTTTGCTGAAAGTCCAGTGGTTTACCTTCTCACCTGCTGCAGTGACATACAAGTGTCTTCAAATACCCTGTGACATCATTGTTGGGTGGAGCTACAGGTGCAGCACAACATGTTTGTGGCCACACTCATCATGATGCTGACATGAAAGCTTCCACCGGAGAGGGCAGCAAAACACTGGTTTTCAGCCTGCTCTTAGTGACTGTCAACATGATTCTTTACTAGAAGATAAAGGAAGATTACAACAACATTTGTCTCAGACTAAGTCTAATAAAAGAGTATTTGATCCAGTATATTTGATTAACAAAGTCATCTAACTACATTCATTTTGGTTTCCTGCCTTGTGCCTTGAAAATCATGATTGTATTAGGCTATCTGTTGTCCTCATCAGTGTCTTCTATCTTCTATCTTCTCTCCAGGGTTGAGTGACCCATCCCAGTTTCACTTCAACTTGCAAAGTCTTGAACCTTTCACTGAGCTGAGGGGGGATTAAGGCAACAGAAGATGACTGAAAGATACAAAGATTTTGGAAACATTCATCAAACAGAAAATGGACACGTTTCACAGATCAGGTTAAGAAGATGCTTCTTTAGAACGCACTGGACATGAAGTTGTATGACATCCTCCTCATCAGCAGTGATGTGCATCCACAGTGACTTTTGTTTTGCTCTGTGTTAAAAGGAATGTCTTCATCACTAGTTTCATAGTCAGACATGTTTACTTTAACTATTCAAGCATGTAAACACTGTGAAACTTTTTTTTTTTTTTTTTTTACGGACAATGGTTTTGTGATGCAAACAAGCTATTCTTTTGAACACGTATTGTTCTGGGGAGAAAAACGCTTAATTTTTGTGACCCCAGCAAACTAGCCGGAGCTACCTACTTCAACACCCTAAACCAGGCCTGAACTCTGCTCAGATGATTCGGCAAGGCAAGGCAAGGCAAGGCATCTTTATTTACTGTATATAGCACATTTCATACACAAAGGCAACTCAATGTGCTTTACATAAAAACAATTATCAGTAATACAAGAAAAATCAGACACATTAAAAACAACAGTTTAAATGAGAATAAAAAAACAAAACAGGCAGGAAAAAGAAGACAGTAGGGGAAAAGTCACTGTTGATGCACGACACTGCTAATTAATCAATCAATCAGTCTTTATTTATAGAGCACCTTTCATACATGGAAATGCAACACAAAGTGCTAATGAAGATGTCATATAACTTTACGTCAAAAAATCTGAACTATGCCTCCCGCGAAAGAAAAGGTGTTTCCCAGAGTTGCACTTATCACACTCTATGATCTTTCAACAAGAAGGAGATGTGAGATTGAGCTGACCCACTCTCTCCCAACATATCACCTCTATTCTGTTTTCTCTACACTGGCTCCCGGTTTATTTTAGGATTCATTTTAAATTACTGGTTATAACTTACCAGGCCATTCATGGACTAGCCCCCACTTATATTGCTGAACTTCTGAACGAACACACCACACCTAGACCACTTCGTTCCTCAAACCAAGGATGCTGGAAAGTCCAGCAGCTAATGGGAGTCTTTAATAAACAAACAAACAAACAAACAAACAAACCAAGGCCTACTTGCTGTCCAACAGCTAAAAACACACCTGTTTACACTGGCATTTTTATCTATTTCTTGTAACTGTTTTTATTGCTGATTGATTTGTGTTAATTTAGGCTATTCTTGCACTTAACTTTGTAAAGCACCTTGTGACTGTTTTCTGTGAAAAGTGCTCTATAAATAAATTTTCGTCTTCTTCTTCTTAGTGACAAAATGCTCACAAATCCAGCCACATCAGGCAAATCAATATTACACTAAGCAAGGAGGTATTAAAACGGTGTGAATCATATAGCTATATGTTTTATGTACAGTATGTGAGCTCAAAGCTGCGGCACAAGTTAATAATTATAAGTATGAGGAATAACAAGTGTGTTCTTGTATGTGCTTTGCACATCAGACAGGCACACAAATAAAATGAATCATAATTTTTCTGCACACACCTACATCTGCATACATGTATGAGATATTCAGCCCACTCAACGTGCTTTCAGACTGGGAAGTCTAATTAAAGTACCAGCTACCCAGGCTGAGACATCCAGAGTGCAACCTGGTGCAAATTTTGCCCTAAGCCCGGAGCTGCAGCTCTTGGCTGAAATACTATTTTATATAGTGAGGAGCTTCTTGGAGGTGCTGAGAGACAGCACCGACCTCTGCAAGGCACAGCGGTGTTTCCGAGTCGGGGGGGTTTCGGAATGGAGGGCTGTCCCTGTAGTTTTTTCTTTACCTTTAAAGGGACAACGAGGAGTTTTGGAAAGCGAAGTGTTTTCATACTACATTTACCATGAGCCGCCGGGCGCACGGTGAAATTCTTGGACCGGCGAAAGACAGACGTCTTGCCAAGAAGGTTTTCATTCATCAAGAATTAAAGTCAGAGGTTCGAAGACGTAGTTCCGACCATTATTTCCATGACTCGCCGGGCAGCGTCCGCGAAACCGAAAGTAAGGAAACACTGGTCGGCTCGCCAAGCACCTCCACCGTTAATTAAAATAACAAAATAACGATAGAGACAAAACGATATATTTATCGAAAATTGACCCATTAACAAGTGTGGGTAGCGTAGATTCACTCACATTAATATGAGACTTTTTTATAACCGAATAGAAACTCCTCATTGTCCCTTTAAATATTTTTTCTAAATTAATTTAAGCGGTAGAGAAACTGTTAATAAGATTAATCGTGCTGCTGCTGCTGCAGCCTTAGCAGGGCACGATAACTTTCCTGTTTGGGTAGGACCACAGCACCAGAGACCGAGCTCAAGCCCACTCTCCCCGCTCCTCTCACCCACATGTAAGAACCCTGTGCTGGGCTGCACGGCTGGCCAGCCTCCCCTCCAGAGTTCCAGTGACACACAAAACCCCCTTTACTCTGCACCAGTACCAGTACCAACGATGGCAATGGTACCAGCAACGACTCTGTGCTTCTCGATACAGAGATTTAGTTGTGCAGGAACAGGAGGGAGTTTTACCTGCTGGAGAATCTGAGCATTAGTAGCTGGATCTGAAAGGTCAGCAAAGGTCTGAATCTTCATCCTCACCATGGTCGTCTTCTTCATTCTGAGGTCTAGACAAGACCCACAAACCAAGGGGGAAAAAGTTATCACCTTGAGAGAACAAAGAAAAAGCATTTATTTATGATATTGATATATTTTCACCTTTATAGCACCAAAAGTATAGTTTCGTGTGACAGGACACATCATGCCAAGCATGGGTTGAGTCTTCAGCCACACAGAGCTCATGTAGGCCATTTGGTTCATTATATCTCCAGTTTGTGTAGGAGCTGCTGCTGTTGTCAGACCACCTCCATGGTACTCTGTACAAGCCAATCCATACTTCAGATGCTGAGTTTGTTAACATCAGTGATTTCACCTCTGCGTCTTCTTGAGCGTTCTCGATCGTAGCCAGGTCTGTGTGGTGTGTTCTACAATAAATCTGGGCCTCTGTCCATGTCAGTGTCTGTTTAATCAAAGTATAGTTTCTCTGGCCTGGAGGATTTGATTCTGCAACAGAGGAAAAGTAAAGTCAGTGTGAGAAGTTTAGCAGCTTTAGCTCTGAAGAGATGGAAGTGTTCAAAACACAAAACTGGGTTAATACTCCGTCAAAGGTCAAAAAAGAAATAATTTTTTAACACTAAGGAAACATGTTACACTAACAGAAAATTGCCACACAGTCAGCTGAATACAATGAAAATAAAATAGCCTACATGACAAATGAAGTAGCCTACATCATGTCATGTCAGTGGTGTGTGTTGATTTTTAGGCAAGCAGAGACAGAGAACTCCCCCCTCCCCCAGCCACAACTCACAAACTCATTCAGCTGTTCAATAAATCATTCGGTAGCTGAGATATCTCAGCAAGCACATTAATGGAAAACATGAATACATACAGTAAGCCGGAGCACTATATGGCAAAAGTCAAAACACAACAACAAAAAGCGCAACACAACAGCATAAACCACACAATAGAAGTGAACTTAAAATTAAGATAGCGGTTCTTGGTGACGTTGAAAGAAAATTTTAGATTTAAAGGGATAGTTCACCCTAGAATGATATTTCGCTCATTATCTACTCACCCTCATGTTGACTAAGGGCTGGAAGAAGTTTCAGAGTCCTCCGTCCCTTCTCTGAGTTACAGGGGGTCTTAGCGTAGCAGTGCATTTCAAGGCAGCGGTTGTAAAGGGACACCAGAGCTCTTCGTAAAAAAACACACACAAAAAAACATCCAAATACCTCCATGATGCTCGTATGTAATGTCCGTCTTGTGCTGAAGCCCCAAATTGCGTAATTATCCCGAAAAAAATTAAATAAGTCCACATTCCAAGCATGTTTGTAGCATTAGCTCTGTGTCTGTTGTCCGGTCTTCCGCTGCCAGCGCGCATGCGCAAGGTTCGCACTGAGACCGACTCGAGTCTCAGTCTGGTTGCGCATGCGCGCTGGCAGCGGAAGACCGGACAACAGACACAGAGCTAATGCTACAAACATGCTTGGAATGTGGACTTATTTAATTTTTTTCGGGACAATTACGCAATTTGGGGCTTCAGCACAAGACGGACATTACATACGAGCATCATGGAGGTATTTGGATGTTTTTTTGTGTGTGTTTTTTTACGAAGAGCTCTGGTGTCCCTTTACAACCGCTGCCTTGAAATGCACTGCTACGCTAAGACCCCCTGTAACTCAGAGAAGGGACGGAGGACTCTAAAACTTCTTCCAGCCCTTAGTCAACATGAGGGTGAGTAGATAATGAGCGAAATATCATTCTAGGGTGAACTATCCCTTTAAGTAAAGTTTAAGGAAATAAATTAATTTGAAGGAAACAGCTCAAAGTGAACTTTGTGCTAGATAAATTTCTCGTATTATAAGAGGCATTTTATAGAGTACTGGAAAATGACCATGTGTGAGTGTATGTGCATGCATGCAAATGGTCTTGAGTCAAAAGCAAATTAGCAACAACGGCAAATTGGCTTTTGCATCAGTACACTGTGATATCAGTGAGAGGTGTGATATAGCATACTGCTGACCACACCCAAACAGACTTGAAGCTCTCAGCACAGTACAATTTTATATTTTCAACCTGGTTCTTTTTATTCAGTGAACACCGTTTTTTTTTCTTACCATTGAAGCAGAAAAAGTATAATTTGCTGTGACAGTGGTTGTCAATCCATCCTCCTTGGACATAGAAAAACACACAGATGACACGTTCCAAATCATCACTTGGATCAGAGGGGCCCCAGTTCTGGTAACCAGTTTCTGATGTTTTACCAGTTGCTGACCATCTCCATGAGTTTGAATCATTGCTCATGACTCGCCACCAGGATTTTGGGTGATCGGTCAGTCCAATCCACATTAGTGAAGTGTCCCCACTTGGTCTTTTTAACCTGCTCAAGTCCTCCATACTCTCAATGGTTGCCAGATCAGTGTATTTCTCTCTGCAGTATTTCTGAGCCTCGGTCCAGGTCAGTGACTGGTTGACATAGTGGTATTCTCGAACGTAGGTGTCAGAGCAGGAAGTGAAGCCAAATCCTGAGGTTTGATAGAGGACATATTTAGTTGTAAACTATAAGAATCATGTTTGGAACAGTTGATCTGAATACTGTCTCAACACCATCAAAAGGAAATTGAAGGAATCTTAACTCTTACCAATTAAGATCAAAATCAAAAGCTTTGTAGAGCTCATCTCTGATTTCACTGAAAAGTAAACGAGGAAAAAAGTACAGCAGAAACAGTTAAATATTAAGTATGAGATAACAATATAAACAATATACATTACAACTCTATCCAATGGTATATTTGTTGTAATACAACTGAAGATAAATATATAAAATAGAAATGTATATCTAATAAAATATACTCACATGTAAAGAAAATACCATAAACCAAACCGAGAATGTGTGAGGAAATGTCTGCTCCTCTCTCTGAGAAGTGCCTGGTGGTGTGCTGAATTTTAATGTGCACATATTTAAATATTCAAATAAAAAGCGACAACCCTTTGTGTAACTATACTGAATTGTCATGAAAAAGTTACATTTTGTTGCAGATTTATAATCTTGTGTCTACAGAAACCGTGGGGCATTTGTTCATCCATATATGTATGAATTCAGTTCGAAGTCCTTGTTGTTTATGTTTCCAGAGGAAGGCTGAGCTCTAACAGCAAAGCCACTGGTGTTGCACGGTGCAAACAGGCTGTGTGTGGCTGTGGGTTTGACACCCGAACATTTGTTTGCTGTTTGCTGTTTACTGTTGTGATACAGCTGTGGCCTTGGCCTTGTTAGCTTTTATAGCTCCACCAGATGTTGAGAAATGAATGAATGAAATTTAACTGTGCCCTCTGCACAATGCCTGGCTGCGACAGTTGGAACAACTTTAATTCTGTGCAACAATGAGTGTCCACTTGTTGAACAATGTTTCTGCTTCTTCCATGGGGCGCTGGGCTGGGTCGGAAATCCCGCTGTTCATGCACCGAACAGAACCGAGTTTCGTGAACCTGTTCGTGAACACAAAACGGGGCTGTTGGAGCGAGTGGAGATGGGGAGGAGAACAGCGCCGTCTCGTCTGCTGCATCCCACAGGGCTATTAGGCCAACCGCTTCTTCCTCCTAACCACCTGAGAGGAGGTGGGGGGTGGTTGGTCAGACTGGGAGCCCTCTTTGGACTTCTTCTGCCATGGGCCCTTAGGGGTCGACGACCTCGTCGGGGCCTGAGTCGCAGGCTGGGGGATTCTGAAAGCAGGAGGCGGCCGCGTCACCGCTTGAGCGAAGTTTTGGCGGTGGGCCGGAGGGGTGACAGAGGGCGCCCTTAACAGCTCCAAACACTCAGATCAGTTTTGACTGTCCGTGAGGTCACTACGCCGTGCCAGACCGCCCTCTGACCGCCCTCTGACCGCCCTCTGAACGCCCTCTGACCGCCCTCTGACCGCCCTCTGACCACCCTCTGAACACCCTCTGACCACCCTCTGACCACCCTCTGACCGCCGGCCTATTTCGAGTTGTGGAGCGATATCAGCGGAATGGAGAAGTCAATGGAAGACGTTGAAAACATCAGTCCTTGGAGAGAGGACGAAACGAAATGCCTCATTAGATGGGTCATGGTGATCCGTTGTTGTTCTTGTCGCTGTCGCAATTATAAATGACGTCACACAATACACACGCTGGATGATGCCTCCGCTCCGATGTCGTTGCTACAGCAACCTGTCAGTCAATCAGTCAATAATGTGGCCCAGTCTGAACAGAGCCAAATCCAATTTAGACACTTGCTAAAAACAGTGTGGACAGTCAGACACACACACACGCACACACACACATGTTTGTATGGCTATCTTTGTGAGGACACTCATTGACATAATGTTTTATTGATATAATGTTTTACCCTAACCTTAACCATCCAAAACAAATGCCTAACCTTAACCATTACTTACTTAACCGTTACTTACTTAATTACCTAACTTAAACCTAGTCTGAACCCTCAAACAGCCCTTGGTAGGGGTCTGAGAAAGTGAGGACTGGCCAAAATTTCCTTACTTGCCCAAAATGTCCTGACTCTGATGGTTCAAAACTCAAACTGGTCCTCACATGTATAGCTGTAAAGTATTGAGTTTGAGTTTGAGTTTATTTATTTCGATCAGCAAAAAATAAACAAATAAATAGAACCACAAAAAAACAGTTACACATCCCTCTAAAAGCAGGGCTGCATGGCTGATGGAAAGGGTCAGGGCTGAAGCTACAAGCTTATAGATGCCCTAACCTTTACACCATACATGTAAATATATACAGTACCTTTACATAAACAAACAAGCGTACATGTGATCTACACACATATACACACACCTACATGTACATACTCAGCAAATACCAAGCAAAAAATAGACATTTAACATTTGTCAAATCATTCCTACACTACATTTAAATCATTCCCCACCTTCAAGACTGTATCTTTCCAAAATGAACATTTTTAACTTATTTTTAAATTGCACCAGATTTTTACTTTTTTTTGGATCTCATCAGTGAACTTGTTCCACAGCTTCACCCCACAGACAGATACACACATGCTTTTCAGAGTAGTGTGAACAATTGGTTGTTTAAAATTCCATCTCCCTCTTAGATCGTATCCCCCTTCTCTATCACTAAAATCTTTTTGTATATGGCCAGGTAGTAATTTATGATGTGCTTTATACAGAATTTGTGCGGTTCTGAATTCTACTAGATCCCAAAATTTCAGTGTCTGAGATTTTATGAACATTGCGTTGCTGTGATCATAATAACCTGCTTTGTTCACTATTCTTATTGCTCTCTTTTGCATATTGTATATTGGCTGTAGGTTGATGATACATTTTTCTGGTTTAATAGATCTATGTTGTAATCGCCACAGATAAAAGTGTGTTTCTGCTCAGTGTTTGCAAACATGCTTTCCATCACTTCCTTGAACTTTTCAACACTAGAGCTGGGAGCTCTGTAAACACAGCTGACCGTGATATTTTTCATTTTCTCCATAATAATCTCAATAGAAATGCATTCAATAGAAATGTAGAAGTACACACACACACAGTTATTGCAACAATTATTGCTGTTATTATGTATAATTGTATTTTATGTATTGTTATTAATATTAAACATATTTGGCTACAAGAAGACTGTAGAGTCATTTTTGGAGGTAGAGTGCTGCACATTTCATTGTAGCCATGGATTGAAGGCTCATTAAAAGTCATTTTATTTGCATCCTTGTAATTAATTTGTGGTGTAGGGTTAAATAGGGGAAAGGATGTTGCGAGTGGAGCATTCCAACCACTATCCCAGAAAATCTCCCCCTTTTCACAGCCCAGTGCTGGCAGGTATGCATCTGCATAATAATGGACATCACAAATTGGAGAGGGGGGTACAATATTATTAAAGGGATAGTAGCATTTTTTTAAAGTGGGGTTGTATGATCTACAAATAGCCCCTAAGTACTTTAATAGCAGTAGAAGACTCTCTGCACTCCTCCCGTTACCAATGCCAGCCCATAGCCCTGCCCAGAGATTTACAATATACAGTGTTGTGAATGGACCCAAAGAAACGGCCTATTTTCGCGGCCTAAAAGAGGTTTTACCTGGAAAAAAATACACAGTTCCATTGTTCACTACAATACAATGTTTTCCAGCCCCTCAAAGTGCAGGAAAAACACAGTTTTTATTTGGACCTAACCAACTGCTGATCAGCGGGCGCTAACCCTGGGCGGAGGGATACGTGAGTTGCGTTTTTCCTGCACTTTGAAGGGCTGGAAAAAATTATATTATAGCGAACAATGGAACTGTGTTTTTTTTTTCAGGTAAAACCACGGCCACGAAAATAGGCCGTTTCTTTGGGTCCATTCACAACAATGTTGTAAATCTCTGGGCAGGGCTATGGGCTGGCGTTGCTAACTGGAGGAGTGTAGAGAAGCTGCTACTGCAATTTAAGTACTTAGGGGCTATTTGTAGATCATACAACCCCACTTGTGCTACAAAAAATGCTACTATCCCTTTAACATAAATAGAGAATAAAAGCGGGCCAAGAATGGGTAGGGTTAGTTGTGTACTAAAAGAGAGATCTAACTCCATTTACACAACGGCTTGTGTTCTTCCTGAGAGATAGTTGGAGAACCAGTTGACAGAAAGGCTATCAGGCTGATGGATGAGAGTTTACCTAACAGGATGTTGTGGTCTACAGTTTCAAAGGCTTTTGACAATGAAAAGGTCTGCACAGTGCTGGTGAGCTGGTGTCAAAAGTTCAACAAAAATCTTTTTTTTTAATTTTTTTAAACATTTTTTTTGTATGTATTAAACATACACTTACATACTCAGACACACACCCACATGCATAAATACACTGAAATTTGTTCTACAAGGGTCTGACCGGGTCCGACTGCTTGTCAGACGTATATTATGTCTATGGTCAGAAACCCCGGACCAAGATGGCGGCGCTATTGACGTACGCTGAGAAGCAGAAGGCGGCATCTAGTCAGTATATACTGTATATCTATGGGGGAACACAAGAGGAAGGGGCAAGTCACCTGAAACGAGAGGAGAGGTAAATTACAAAATAAAACAGGAAACCACAAGACAACATGACAACTTAAACCTGAACAGAGTCTCTGGTCATGACATAAATGAAGAACTGCACAACAGAGGTGGTCTTGTCTTGGAACCAACTGAACGTTTCAACGCTGCCCCCCTACATGCCAAGTAAGAGAGGACAGTGGAGAAAGGTTCCGTCTGTGGCTAAAGAGATGTCAGCTAAGACCAGGATCAGACTACACAATTTTTGTTGTCTTTCACGATGGTCACCATGTCAAATTAAACAATCACAGTGGCTGGTTGTCAGTTATGTCACACTACACGTCCGTTTGCTGGTCCGACTTTCATAATTGGGCCTGCCACTGGAAATTTGTCGGCTGTGAGAAAATTGTGTGAAAATCGGCCTGAATTTGTGTAGTCTGATCCTCCCTTAAGTCGTTGCTATTTGATTTGTATATTCAAAATACAACAAAGAATTTATTTGCAAGTCAAGTGGGAAGAAAACACTCAGCAGAGTGTAATGTCTGCAAAGTGACATTAACCATACAGCTCTAACCACTACATTAGCAGAGTCAATTATGAGCTTATGTGCTCTGTTATCTCTTTTTAACCATCAGCAAAACTTTAACATGACAAACAATTTGTCAATATAAGCCCTCTTCATTTCTCAGAAGCCACATAATTAGTTATAGGTTATCTTGCTAAAGGTGTGTTCACACCAGGCCTTTTATTTTTTTTCGCTGTCGCTCATATCGCTCCTTTGTTATCACTATATCACTCAGCTGCAATCGCTCGTCAGTTTGGCACAATTCAACAGACTAAAGTTTGTCTGTGTCACTGTCATGTCTTTCTGTATACACTGGCACCACCGGGAGTACAGCAGCCAATCAGCATTGAGTGGCAAGCGACTGACGACCAGCGAAATGACGCTGACTTGAGATTTCTCATCTCGGGTGATGAGCAAATTTTCGCTCTGTCGCTGTTGCTCGGAGCCCCAGTGATTTTTCGCCTGACCGAATATACACTCAATCACCCATTTGCATTGACTTAATAAGTAAACTCGTTGCCAGCGAAAAAAATAAAAGGCCCGCTGTGAACGCACCTTTATGAGCTGCCACTGGTAGATCCTCTTTACATAAACATTAGCAACATAAACCACATTGGAGACGATCTTCGATTTTAGAAAATTTCTTCAGATCATGGACAGCAAGTACACATCAAACTCTATACAAACAATAAGAAAGAAAGAAACGGATACCTGGTGAACAAGATCAAAACAAATTATTCTGAAGACAATCCTTCTGGGCAGGATGTGCAAAAAGATAGTGATCAGGGAATGAGAAAATGATGCATATAATCGCTGTAAAAAAAAAAAAAAAAGTAAAGTATCTGCACACACTATTTTAATAAACAAGCTTTCGGTCAGGAGACCTTCATTAGGTAAACGAGGTAATGAGGTCAGACACAAAAGACAAAACAGGGTGCTGGTCCATCATTAAGTATGGCAATATGATCCTGATGTCTGTAAATGTTTCAGGGTGTTGCAGAGGGATAGGGAAACCAGGGACATGCCAGATGCAAGAACCTGGAGATGAGATGCTGTTCTGTATCCACGGCTGGTACAGGATATTAAAGGTGATATAAGGTGTACCAGATCCCACAAAACGAGAAAAAATACCAAGTCTGAGAGACGCTCCTCTGGGACTTTTTCTCTTCCCTCACATGCTTCTGGTTGCTATATACAAAAATGTCAAGGTTTGGGTTTTATTTTCAGCTCCCCAATAGGATAGAATAGAATAGAACAGAATAGAACCGTGTCCACTGAAGTGGAAAATTATCTTTGGCTCACCAACCCAAAAAACCATAACAAGAACACATTGGATAAAAAGTACAAAAATTAATAATAATTAATAAAGTGAAAAGTAGAGCAGTACGAATAAATGTCTGTGGGTTGGTCACTTTGTTGAATTAAGAATTCAAATGGCATTTGAGATACAGAATATTTGGGATATGATATGGAGTGGTTTACCTTCTCACCTGCTGCAGTGACATACAAGTGTCTTCAAATACCCTGTGACATCATTGTTGGGTGGAGCTACAGGTGCAGCACAACATGTTTGTGGCCACACTCATCATGATGCTGACATGAAAGCTTCCACCAGAGAGGGCAGCAAAACACTGGTTTTCAGCCTGCTCTTAGTGACTGTCAACATGATTCTTTACTAGAAGATAAAGGAAGATTGCACACTAAGTCTAATGATGGAGTATTGATCCAGGTTGATCAACAAAGTCATCTAACTACATTCATTTTGGTTTCCTACATTGTGTCTTTGTAGCTGGTAGAAAAACATTTTTCATTGTCTTCATCATCGTCTTCCTCTTGTTTTGTGGGTTGAGTCACCCACCTCAGTTTAACGTCACCGTGTAAAGCCTTGAACCTTTCACTGAGCTGAGAGGGAATACAGACAACGTTAGAAGAAGTGAGGTCTGGAGAGTTCAACGAAGACAAACCAAGGAGAAATAAGTTATACCTTGTGAGAAAACAAAGAAAAAGCATTTATGATATTGATATATTATCACCTTTATAGCACCAAAAATAATAGTTTCCAGTCACAGGCCACATCAATCCAAGCATGGGTTGAGTCTTTAGCCACACAGTGACAGTGGTGTTCTAGGCTGGCTGACCAGATGCCCAGTTTGTGAAGGAGCTGCTACTGTTGTCAGACCACCTCCATGTAAATATGGAAAAAAAAGTACAGCAGAAAATTGTTACATATTAAGTATCAATATCTATCTATCTATCCATCCATCCATCCATCCATCGGATGAATTAACCGGTGGCGCTGCGCCGCGGCGACCCGGGCTCCTGCTGTGCGCTGCAGTTTTTCTATGTTGTTTGTCTGTTTTACTGTAAGTTCGTTTTTCTTGGTGATTTTTTACACCACGTCAACCCTAACGGGGGTCCGCCCGCTATTCAGACATCCCGCTATTCCGACATGTCACTATTCAGACATCCCGCTATTCCGACATGTCACTATTTAGACATCCCGCTATTACGACATCCCTCTATCTAGACATACCGGTAGTCCGACACTTTTTGATACCGCTATTCCGACACGTCTTTTTTTTTTTTTTTTTTTTTTTTTTTTACAGCTGCGATACCCAGGGGCGTCTCTCTCTCTCTCTTTTCTTTTCAGCATGTCTATCACTGGTTTGATGAGGGAGTGATGTTCTTAATCTCAACAACTCAACTATCAAGCAAACAAAACTGACACATATGATAAACAAACAGAACTATGCTGCAGTTTGTTTGTCAAGTTAACCTGTCACCTTCAGCACCACGGACAGCGCCGCGGATGAGCCGCGGAGCTCCAGCTGTGAGCGTCTGGGCTCTGGGCTTAGGGCCTGGGGCCTTATTTATCAAAACTGTAAGTAAGCAGTGTAAAACTGCTGCTACTAAATGTTTTGCTTAGGCCTACGGTGAAAAGACAGCCCAAAATATTTACACTTTTTTCAGATCTATCAAACTGTGCGTGCACAACTCTGCACCTCAACTTTGATAACTGGATCCAAGAATGGTGCGCAGTTGCGCACGTGAACACACCTCCGTCCCGGAATGCCTACACAACCATATGGTCAGCACGTGCATATTAATTAGCCATGTGCGCTCTGTGGAGCGACAACAAAGTGACAACGAAGACAACGGGCGGAGGGAGGGGGAAAGAAAGCGAGATACATGGCATCGGGCAATAAATCAGGCAAAAACCTCCCAAATCTCAACAAAAGGGAGCAGAAAAAAGAATAATCTTATGTAATCTGCCCCTTTATTCCAGACAATCTTTTTTTTCTTCTTTTACCTATGTTAAAACAATGTAAAGCAGCAGGATAAACTCAGGTGACAGAATAATAACAGTCTCAGCTCTGCAGATCAGTGTGCGCTGCTGCCTGTGTGTTTTTAAACTTGGAGGGTTTGTTTTTTCTTCTCTAATAGGCCTATGTATTTGTGTATGAGAAACAGTGTCTCAGATGAAAAAATAAAAATAAATCAGAAGGACACTCTGACTATAACGTAATCAATCAATGTCGGAAAAGCGGAATGTTTGAAAAATAGTAAAGTGCCGCTACTCCGACAATGAAAAAAAAAAAGTCGGAATAGTGGGACGCTTAAAAAATAATGTTAATGCCGCTATTCCGACAATTAGAAGTCAATGTCGAAATAGCGGCATGTCTGAATAGCAGCATGTAACCATTCTAACGTGTTGCTGAAGTGGTTGCTGCACTAAATGGCGTCCCTTGCCCAACTTTTACTGGTACTTTTACGTAATTACCATCGGACTCCTGTCGCCATGCCAAACAATTCCAGCACATGGGGGAAGCAACCTGGTACTCCCGTACAGCAGGGAAGCGCTGCTGGCTCTACAAACTACGGGACTTTTATGGAGGTAGATTTGTGTCTTTATTATTCAATCAAAAAAAAGGTTGCTTCAATCAAAAAATATATTTTCAATCAAAAAAACCCGTTTCAATCAAAGAAAAAAAGTGTTTGAATGCAAAAATATATTTGAGACTCAAAAAAATGCATTTGAACACTATTTTTTTTTGCTTGAAAATGTTTTTTTTGATAGAAGTGAAGGTTTTTTTGTTTGAAGCAACTTTTTTGATTGAAGTATTGTTGTTTTGTGTTTGGGCCATATTATGGGTAGGACATTTGTGTCTTTATAATTCAATCAAAAAAGAAGTTGCTTCAAACAAACAAAAAATATTTTCAATAAAAAAATCACTTCAATCAAAAAATAAACCTTTTCAATCATAGAAAAAATGTTTTTGAATGCAAAAAAATATTTGAGACTCAAAAAATTGCACTTGAACACTTTTTTTTTGATTGAAAATGTTTTCTTTGATTGAAGTAATCTTTTTTGTGTTTGGACCATGTTATGGGTAGGACATTTGTGTCTTAATTATTCAATCCCAAAAAAGTTGCTTCAATCAAAAAAAAAACATTTTCAATCAAAAAAAAAATATTTTCAATCAAAGAAAAAACTGTTTAAATGCAAAAAAAAAAAAATCATTTGAAGTGTTTTTTTTTTTGATTGAACTTTCTTTTTTTTTGAATGAAGTGAAAAAAGTTTTGAAGTCGTTTTTTTTTTGAATCATTTTGACACAAACGTACCGCAGTGGGCGGGTGCTTCCCCATTGGTCAGACATGTTTGAGTGACAAGTGTCTACACCAACGACGTCTTTCTGACAAGCAAGTCATGGTCGCCACTCGCCAGCGAGCCAGGAAGCAGTGGTGGAGTTGTTGGTAAGTAGATAAAACCGTATTAAAATGATTGGTGTCACGTTATTAGCCTACTCTGTTTGATATTTCGATTAAACATACAGCTTGCTAACTTAGCTCACGTTGACTAATTTGTGTGATGGTGTTAGATATCTGACGCCTCATATTGTCAGGCAGGCTAGCAGGGTGCGCTAACGGCTAATTGAATTGTTTATTTCACTTAAGTAACGTTACAGAGGCTTGCTATGTGCTAGTGCTATATTGTGTTATAATACGTAACGTCATTAGTGGTCAAACAACAGTCCACAGGCCAACTGTTGCCCACAGCGCTGCCTGTTTAGCAGCAACAGGTCATGCAGAGCCTGAGTCTATCTTCTCACACAGCCCACAGGATTACAGCAATTTGACCGTCCCGCTCTCTCTCTCGCTCACGGGTAGTGGTCTCCCCACCATCACACATACAGGCAGTCAAATGCTCGCAGACACAGAGGCAGATGCTGTTATTTTGAGAGCGGGGCTTACATATGCCGTCCCGTACGGAAAATAATGTTGCATACCACCGGTAACATGAATATATACTATTCCGTTGCTCGGTGCGCAAACTAGCTGTGTCAGGCATTATTTATAAGTAGCCTAATGTCCCGCACAACTCCACATGGAAAACTGGCAGTTCAATGAAGTGATGCTTATTGTCTGACATAGTGTACAAGTAGTTACTAGCTTAAAGTATTGTGCCAATAATGATCCTTCTGGTAAATTTGGCATTCAGTTGAAACACAAAAGCTCTTAGTTTAATGAAAATCCTTGGAAAAGAAGACAAGATGGTTTGTTTAATTAGTATTCATTTATTTAGATTTCTAATATCATATAGTATTGTCCTGTCAACCCATTACAAGTCTTGCCTTATTCAGTGTTGATTTATTGACATGTTTATGTAAGATGTTTTATTAGAAGGTGTGTGAGTGAAAGTTGTCTGAAGTTGTATTTTTCTATTTTATTGCAATGCTGATTGATAATGTAGGACTCTGGTCCTGGCTTGGCCTAAGTTTTGGTGTCTCTAGGTGCTGTGCTCTGTAGGCATGACACATTCATTTCTTTATGTGATACTTTATTTTTTGCATCAAATTATTTGAAGTATTGATAAGCAGTATTGATATCGATACAGGTATTGCTGCACTCTCAATTATAACTGCTCAATAGTGTCGTATGGTTACTTTTATTATACAAGCCATCAATTTTGATGGCTTGTTAGTGTAACCGTTAAGCATAATGGCATTAATGCTATATATAGCGTACACTTAGCCAGATATTTTTTATTTATTTATTTTTTTTTTAAAGTAGCTAACTAGCTAAAGCCTTAAGTAGCTGAAATTAAGTTGTCTCGTGTCTCTGTCTGCAGCAACACACACACACACACACACACACACACACACACACACACACACACACACACACACAGACAACGATAGCTACCTACATTAACTGCAACATCTTTCCAGGCAGCAGATGGACTAATTGTTTTTCCTGTTGATCAAATTATGTTTTTTTAGGCCAAGAACTCCACTAAAACTTTTTGGAACAGGATTGCTTAATAAAGGTAAGAATGGATGGGTAGATTTTATTTATGGTTTTGCTCTTTTTATGTGTCTGGTGTATTGTAGGTCATAACCATTTTCACAACGGCCATCTTTTCTCCCTCCCATTTAGAAAGACCAATACTACACATCACCTCTTGTGCATGTCTTCATGGCAAGGCGATTATCACATACTCAGGTTACACTCCACTTGCTGTTGACTGGATTCACACTTTTTAATCTTTAAAAAAAAAAAAAAAAAATTATTAGTCTTTTTAGACTCTACCTGCTTCATCTAAAGTGATTGATGGTGTTATTGTTGATAACAGTGGTTAACTTAGGATCTAATCTCTCATCCCAGTATGACAAGCAGGCAGCCACTGCCGCTGCGCAGACTTTTCTGTCAGTGCTTAATCGCACCATAGAAGAACCCAGGCAGAGGAGTCAGGACATGCCTACTCCTTCAACTGTACAAAACGAGATGTCCAGGTAGTGTAGCCAGCCAGCAGTAGTGCATTTATTTTTCAAGTCAGCCATGCGGTATCAGAGCTGAGGGTGTAGCAACTCGACTCAAATGCACGACTCAAACACAGCGTTAGGCAGGGTAACAGTCTTTACTGGAAAAACAGGTTCGGTACACAAGTAATCCATCAGCGGGGGCAAACAAACCAGACAGGGATCAGGCAAAGGCGAGGTCATCCAGAACACAGGCAGGGGTCAATACCAAGGAACTAGAAAATACTACAGAGCAATAAAGGCTATGAAGTAACGCACGGGGACAAAAAGACGAACTGGCAACGGACAGGGGAAACACAGGGACTATATATACACACACACAGAACAGGTGAAAGTATTGAGGGTGGGGACAGACAATCAAGGAGGAGGACGAAACCACACGAGGAGGGAAGGGGAATCTGAAACGAGAGGAGAAGTCAATACAACAAGATGACACAGGAAACAGAACTATAACATGGACCGAGTCATGACATGCAGGTTGTAGGGGATTTGTGAAATGTTATTCCACATACACAGCCATCCCATGCAAATTTCATTTTTTACTGACCCCTTTTTGTAAAATATTACAAATCTATTTTACAAACAAGGGTCTCACATTTTTTTTACTTTTTTGCAGATCATTCCCTGGATTTTTCAAAAGAAAATCTGCAGACAAACACAGAGACAAGAAACATAAACCATGGAAAGGATTTGACATGGCTTTTTTCTTATTGAGTGACAAAGCAGAAACAACCCCGACCACACAAGATGAACTGGAGCTACTACAGGCAGGGCTGGGAAAGAGGACTCTCTCGATCACTAAAGACTTAAGCCATGAAGAGGTGAGGAGCAGCATCTTTCTTTATCTCCCCCTACCTCCTCTATCATTGCCTTCTCCACGATCGATTTTTACAGATATACCTTCCTGAAATGTTCTGTCTTTATTACTGTAGTTGTCCACTTTACTGGAGAGCACCTACCCGAAAATGGCAAGTCTTGAAGGAGGATGGCTTCTATACAAAGCAGCTGGTATGTTAAACAAGACATTAGATTAACATAAGGCTATTTGAATAGAATCTTTAAATAGTGTGGAGCCCTGCACTACACAAGGCTTTTCCGAGTTCAAAAGGAGTTTCCAGAGTTTCCCAAAATAAGCTGTTCGAAAATACTGACTTGACAGTTTTTTTTTTTTTTTTTTAAGTGGGCACATCCATGTGTACAGTGATCATAATGTGATAACCAAACTTGCCGCAAGGAGATATGGGAAATTTAGTGAATAATGTTAGAGCTTAACTCAAGAAGAGATGTCATAGAGGCTCGTATCTAAACATAAAAACATCTAATATATTTTTCTGAAACATGACATTGTAGATTATTATAATGCAGAACACCTGATTGTGCACGTTTTAACTTTTTGTCCTCGATTTCATTATCATTACAGTCGATAATACTTTTCCTCATGTCATTATTTTTCACTTACAAGTATGCCATGAATGGGTCAACTTACACTGGCTGAATGCCATGCTCAGCACACTGATGTTAATATACTTGGTTGGCACTACTTTTAATTCCCATAAAACTTGAATTTGCAGGTGGACATGGAAGGAGGAGAATGACCGCTGTCGCCTTAGAGTCAGAGGGATACACTGGCTCTGTTCTTAGAAGCGCCTCCGCAGGAGGGAAGTTTATGTTATATATTGCTCCTCTCCAAGAGAAGATTGATCTGACACCACTGCCAGTGGATGCTCCAGAGTTCAGTCTCATGCCAAAGGCTACATGCACACAGTGCAAAATGGTCATGCCATTGCAAATGCTAGCCCTTCATGTGCAAGGTGATTGTGAAGGGACGTCTTGGACAGCTCTTTGTGATTCAGAGGTGAGACGCCTTTCTTGTCACATTTTTCCACTTAATGCAAGTGAAAGGTGAATGTTGCCACCAGGCCTCCAGACTAACTTTTTTTAAAACTGTCCCTGGACATTCCTGAAAAACGGTCTCAACCATCCCGAAGTGAATGTAAACTGTCCCAAAATCGAAATGGTGTTTTTTTTAGTGTTTTTTTTCTTCTCTAATTGTTATCATCTATGTCTGTTATTGGCATAAGATAAACAGAAACATCATTATGAGAAAATAAAGTGTAGTCATAATAAATTAAAAAAGCCCCTGGAAACATGAATTTGAATATTAAAAATACATATATTATATCAAAGCCGAGTGTCTGATTAAGCATCCACAAAAGTCTGAGTGAAAATAACCATAACTATAAGAAAACCTGGTTTAAAAAAATTAATTTTGCTGTTTAGATTAAACAACTCTTGGCCTGTTTAAATGTTAAATGACTGACAACTGTCAATCAGAGTGTTATCTAGTTATCTGACACATTGTTTGGCTGCGTTTTCAGCAAGAAGATGAGGAGCTTGATTCTTCTGTTCCTGCGACTTTAGATGTGCCACCATCGAACAAGGTATGGTTCTATGTAGGACAGAATAATATTTATTGCAATAATAATATAATGTTTTATATTTTTATTACTCCTGATTTTGAGTGAAACCATAAATGATCAAATGAACATTTACTATTTACCATTTATGCTGAGAGGGTTGCTATAAAAATTGGAACTAATCCTGTCCATACATCTTCCCATTTAGCAAAGTAAGACAAAATGCCCGATATGCAACAAATACTTCCCAAGCCAGGACATTGAGTTCCACGCCAGTATCTGTGGAACAAGGTAAGTCAAGTCACATTTATTTATATAGCACATTTCGTGCGACAGGTGCAGACTCAATGTGCTTAAGAGTAAAAAAATAAATAAATAAATAAAACAGACAAGTGGTGTATGTCCTTTGCATATAATAACATCACATTTTTTAGTTTGCTGTGATTAGATGGAATTCATTGTAACTTCCATTCTTAGTTGTAGTCCTGTATGGAGCCCAGATGCTGGACCTGAAAGTCCCCATGATCTGCAAGAACCAACACAAGATCCAATAGATGACATCTCATGGTAAAAAAAAAGAAAAGGGATCTTGAAACTTTGATTTTGCTGCCAAAATATCTTTAGATTTTTAAGATGTAATAATTTATTTTAACAGTGAAGAAGATGTTCTGCGTTGGGTTGACTCAAAAGTTGAGACGGGGAAGACCTTCAACATTTGTGTCTCGAGGGACAACATGCTGGAGAGAGGTCTAAAGCTTTGGCAGCGCCAGAAGACTGGAGGCCCAGCGAACAAACTGAAAATTACCTTCATAGGAGAAGCTGGCATCGACACTGGGGCATTAAGGAAGGAGTTCCTGTCTGGTAAGTAGTAAGCCAGTCACAAGTGTGTAATACTTCCAAATCAACAATAAAACCCTGTGACTGAGGCTGTTCTCTGGTTTGTTTATGTCCACAGAGATGGTTGCTGGGATAGAGACGCGCCTCTTTGAAGGGGGGAAGAAGGGGAAGATCCCAAAATACTCCATCACTGACCTGGACAAAAACTATTTTAAGTTTGTTACTCTTATTCATATTCTCATATTAATCAACAGTATTACTTATTTACTTGCATTTACACAATGGTGTATACTATAATGGTGTGTACAACTACTCACTGCTAGAGGAATAGACTACATTAAAAAGATATTGCTCGTGGTACACCTCTACATATCTTGTCTTAAGACACTTTGACTCTGTGACTTTGGGTACATAGTAAGTAACCATTCCAAATATTGGCTCCTGGCCATTCCAGCCAGGAACTTATCTCCTGATTCTGTAACGTGAGGCACCTTGGTGTACAAGTGCACCCCCCTGACATGATGCTGGTATGTCACAGGGACTTGGGTACATAGGAATGAATTTATATTTTCACCTCGTGCATTGTATTTGTCTTATCCGGCTTAGTACAATGTTACGATGTCATTTAGCAGACGCTTTTATCCAAAGCGACGTACATTGAGAGTTCCTACAACACAAGCAAGGACTTGTGTAGTACTTCCTACTATTTGTAACTGGATATCTCAGGACAAACAGCTTGGCAGAATTTGATTATATGTGGCCAGAAGGTCCAGTTGGACTCTGAACTAATTAGATTTTGGAGTTCAAAGGTTAAGGTCACTGTGATCTCACAAGGTGGTTTTAGTCTGAAGAATGTGATCTTTGGGATGGATTGATAAATTAGTCACAATTAACCTAAATATTCACTTTCATATTTAAATTATATTCCTTCAGCCTTCACCACATGGGGTAAACAGAGGATGTTGGCCTAAATGGCAAACTGACTCTTGTTGCTGGAGGAATATACTCACATGGAAGTATTTTCAACAAGCAACTTTCTCTAGCATAGTTTTTAGATAATAGAGGAAAAAAATATATCCATGGTAATGGTGTGAATGAACAGGGAGGTCAATACATAATTTTGTCATAGCATCACTTTTTTATTTCCCCCTCTTATATCCAGAGTTGCTGGTGAAATATTTGCAGTGAGCCTTGGCCAAGGTGGACCGCCTCCAAGCTTTCTTCAAGAGTGGTGTTACCAGTATCTGGTGACCGGGACACTGAAGGACATCACAAAAGAAAATGTGCATGATGCAGAGTTGTCCACATTAATCGAAATGGTGTGTTGAAATCTCAAGCGCATATCCTTCCCATTATGAAAGTCTTGTGTGAAAAATATTTTTTCTGGAAGTTATGTTTGGAAAATATGCTTTCAGATTGAAAATGCAACTGACGTGACACAGTACACAGAGGAAATTCTTAACTGTGGATATACGGGCCCCATCACCTTGGAGCACAAAGACAGCATAGTAAGGTATGCATTGTTTTTTCTATAGCTCACCAAACGTTTCATGGATTTTTACCAAGGTGCAGTGAGCCAACCATGGTCTACAGATGACAAGTTAAAGTCATTGGGCCTCATTCACAGCCAGTGCATACGCACAAATCTGTGCTTAAACCTTGCGTACAATCGTTTGACACACAAATCTGGGATTCAGCAATATTTTCAAAAAGTCTGCAGTAAGATAGGCACTAAAGTTAATGTCCAATGTCTATCTTTTTGTTAGAGCTGTTTTGCTACATGCCACCACGAAGCGTACACCAATGCTTCAACAACTGCAAGAAGGCCTTGAACTCTACCAACTACTGTCAGTCATGCAAAGGAAACCCAAGGAATGTCGGAATCTTTTCGTGATTGGGGATGATGACAAGGTAAAATAAACAAGACGGGTGCTCATAAAACACAGTCTTGCTAACGAGCCTAAGGCAAGGCAACTGTATTGAAATAGCAAATTTTAAGCACAAAGTGATTAAAAGTGCTTTACACAGTAAAATAAAAATCTGCATATAGAATCCACATTTATAAAATAGTAACATGAATGCCTAAGTCCAAAACCAGTCCAAAACCTGTCTCACACCCCACACTTGGAGATGGCTTTCTGTGTTACCTTCAGTTGAGAGACAGCCATTTTAGTCCCCCTCTTAGACAATTTATGGAGTGGGATTTTGTTTTGATTGGTGGTTCCGACCTATAATAACTCTACTGTTCAATTTAAAGTGGTTCATTATTTCCTCGCCCCACTATTTTACTCGTGATCTAACGGCAAGTGACTTTCCGTTTGTCTGAAATGCATGAAATTTTAGAATTAGACTCCCACTTAAATATCACGTCTCATACTGTTTGGTGTGCTAAATATAATTGGTTTTAGCTATGCTCTTGTCTGTCTTGACTTCTAAGATGCAATCCAAACTAACCAGCCCAATGTACTTTATGTTTCAAGGTTGATTCACATTACATCATCTCCAGCCTGGCTCCAGTGATGAGCGAGACAGGTTCAGTAAAACAAAGGACAGAGACGCAGATACTGAACTTCTTTCAAGATTTCCTTCTCGAGCTGGAGGGTATGTATTGGCATTACATTTTTACATGTTGGTAGCAGAGCTACTCCATGTCTACAGCAGCTGGTTTAAGGTCATATGCAAGTAAATCACAGACATTGTGGGGAGTCTGGGTACGCTACATGAGCGACCTACAATCTGTGCAATTTATGCTTGTTCTACTAGTGCAGCTTACTCCCCCCCGCTTTTGGTAATTTTTCTAAAATCACGTTTTGCTTTCAAATCAACTGAGCTGCACCAATGTCAATGTCATCCATCAAACTGAATATGAAACTTTTTCACCATTTTCTTGCATTTGACTATGCTTAACTAAAGATGGGGACACCAGTCAGCCTGATGAAGAAGACAATGGAGCACCGCTCTCGGTTCCTCGAGTGATGCAGTGGCTCACGGGGCAGGCTCACAGACACATGCTGGTCTCAGAAAGGGAGAATTTCAAAATCACAGTCCTGTTCGATCACACTTGTCTTGAACGCATGCCAAAGCACACAGTGTGCTACCCTGTTGTGAGTGCATGCAGCACCACTATAACATTCCCCACAGCACATCTGAAAGATAGTGATGCATTTAAGTCCAACCTTGAAATTGCAATCCGATATGGTTCCAGGTTTGATAGAGTTTAACTTTTTGTTTTACTAAACCTGATGTGTTTAGTCAGTTAATTTTAGTTCAACCCTGATCCTCTCAGACTACTAGTAATCACCACTCCTGCAAAATGTCTCCTGTTGTCTGCTGGGTGTTCTGTTATTTTCTTGCAATCAGTCTTGCATATAGAAACGTTCTGAAATATACTGTACAATTAATGGTATACCAGCATTGACACCCCCTCCTTCTCTGGGAAACAAGCAGAAACTGATAACATGACAGCAGAATTTCAATTGGCAACACACTCAAAAGCTCTGAATGTTTGGACAGTTGCTATTGCTCTCATGTGTCTGATACACTGTGCTCAAAATTATACAAAGCAAAATTTAAAGAGGGATGTATTTCTTTGCATTTCTGCTTGTTTCCCAGAGAAGGGTGGGTATAAGTCTGACATTTGACATTAGGGGCTCTAGTTTCGTCGACCAGGTGAAGTCTGTGATCAGCGCAGCTTCGCCACGCCAACGGGGCGTGGACCAGGTCCATTTCGCAAGATTGGTGGGCCGCGCAGTCAGACTTAGACCGGCGCAACCCCTCCCCTCGTCCCTCCCACCGGCGCAAACGGCAAAGAGGGAGGAGAGAGGGCGGGAGGGAGACAGGAGGAGGAGAGAAAGGCGTGGAGTGGGTTTGACACAGCCGAGTCAGATCTTCACCAATCAAAGGAGCTCCTCTCCTCACCTTTAACTGCGCGGCGGGTGATGCGCGCTGCAAGTTTGTCATTTTATACTTGGACATGGACGGAGGAAACAGCGACGCCAGAGGCCGAACCTCTCCCAGGAGGAAACAGCTGTTTTGGTCCGGAGGTCCGAGCTCAGAGTGACCAATAATGAGTTTACTAATATACTTAACCAGGATTGATCTGATACACTGAGAACCCCTGCCCAATGTAAGAAACAACAACTAATAAACTAATAAAGAAACTCACATTTATTCAAACCCTGTGTATAAGATCAGAGGTGTAGGCTACACTAATCACAACATAAACACACACCATGTGGATGAAATCAGCAAGGACGCGCTTTCTCTCTCTCCCTCTCTCTCTCTCTCTCTGTCCTCCTCTCTCTCTCTCTCTCTCTCTCTCTGTCCGTCTCTTTTTTTCTCTTTTTTTTCTGTGATAGAGATGCTGAGTATACTGTAGTAGGCTATATACTGACTATCTGATACCGAGGCTGTTGTGGTGGACTAAGAGAGATGATGATTTGTGTTTTGTTTTTCATTACGGCTGCGTGATGCGGTCGCACGTGCTTATGAATTAATAAGTAAATAAATAAATACAGCGATCATCACAAGGGCAGAGTGGTATCTCAACACGGCAGCGACATGCAGTCATCCACCCTCAGTCCTGCTTGGGACATCCACAGCTGCTTTTCAGTGCCAGTTCGTCCCTGCTGTGTTAATTCAGGTGGAGTTTCCTTTACGCACGGACAGCCTTTGATCTCTGCTTTGATCTGACGTCAGATGTGACGGGACAATCTATATAGATATAAATTCACGTGTTGATTCCGTTAGTTGCATTAAATAGTGGTTATTGTGGATATTTATTGCATTGAAATGTGTCTGGAACTGTGGAGATCTGCCTGTGAGGTCTTGGTGACGTGTGTGCACTGCAGGTCAGTCAGCCAAACTTCCACTGCACCTGCTGCGCTCCGCGCTGCGCTGAGACTAGACCTGGTTGGAGGTGGCGAGCTTTCAGCGCAACTTCGGCGGGACATTTTCGGACGAAACTTGCACTGCACCAAGCTGAATCTGTGACGCCTCCCCCTGCTGCGCCGCCACGCCTATCTCAGCGCAGCGCGATCTGCCAATCTTCCAATCTGACTTTGCGCTAGGCTGCGCTGGTCGAAACTTGCATTAGACCGGCTGCGCTACCTTGCGCCACCTGCGCTGCGCCAGCAAACTAGGGCCCTAGGTGTTGACCACTGAAGAGACCAGAAAGTGCCATAGAGGTGTTAAAAATCTTGTTAAAGTTATAGTCTTTTGTTACTATAATAAGAATTGTTGTTAATAATAAGAATAATAATTATTATTATTTGAGCCGATAATGTAATTCATTGTCATATGATAATGTTCATTTTAAATATTCTTGTTATATTGAATATACTGTATTTTTCACCGATCGTTTTTACACACAACAAGCAGGCAGCAAACTTAATTGATTAGGCTATTCAAATCTTCCTATGTGGCGGCAGGACGATTCAGGATCTACTGTAAGGTCATTAATGTTCTGTATTTTGTTCCAGCAATAAAATAATTTGAATTAAAGTGGTTCTCGTCAGGATGCGAGGGTCTGATGCTCCTTCTGTTTATGCATTTTTCATGTTTAGAGATGTGTGTACATACAGATATGATTACCCAGCAAACATTTTGATGTCTTTCTCACGTCTGATTAATGTTGTACATTACGAACCGAATCGGGTTGAATCGGAAGCTGACGAATCGGAACCTAACTTCAGCGTCGCTTGGAGTTAGGTTCATCCTGTCGTCTATTTGAGGCAATAGAGGGGCTGAAATGAAAGTTTTTCTTAGGTTGTTTTTCAAACAGATGATTAAACGCCGGCAAATCGACGTGGAAGCGACAGAAGGAAAATGCAAAGATTGAGACTTGAACTCACATGTCCCAGCTGAGAGACGTGTGCTACCACTGCACCACTGAATTGAAGAGCCCCTTACGTGTCAGGTTGATCTGTATCATCATGTGTACACAGCTGATCAGAGAGGGATTTTGTTTCGACCTACATATTGTTATGATTCTACTTACCGAAAACAGATAATTAAAAATCTTTATATAAAACAAATGTTCAGTAAAACCAGCTGTTTGTGCTGTCACCTTACGTTTATTCCCCTGCTGTATAATTACATATTTATATGGGAATTTTATATGAAACAATTTTACATTTTATATGAAACATATTCTGTTACATCATTGCAAGTTTTCCTCAAAATCACCATTTCCTGAAGATTATGTTTTAATGCTCTAATTATCATTTAATCATAATTTATGAATGTTTTTCTCATATGGACAGCTAGCAGCAGCAGGATCAGCAGCTTTGAGAGCTCCACAACACACATTCCATACATTATCTTTCTGATTTATGGCAAATAAAATATGGTTTGGGGAAACATCACAATGTGGAAATGAAAGACCAACACTAGTTATCATTTTAGGGTTTAAAGATCCTTGGACGTATTCATTGTTGATCAAAAATGACCACTTCCAAATACTGTGCTATTATGAACAACAAAAATAAAACTACTAGCAATAACATAAACAATTTTTAAAAACATGTTTTCCAACTGCTTCACATTTCAAAAATTCACGTATAAATCAATATAACAGACATGCAATAACATTTCATATTTAAAATGTATTTTCAAACTTATTATACGGGGTATATGCAGGAATGCAAAAGTTTATTTCAATACCTTTTATAAGACTTTTTATAGACCTCAAAATACTTTTAAGACCTCATTCGGTCGGTGGAGGAAGTGGTGTAGGACTTCTTTAACAGGAACAGGAAGCCGGGGAGGCAGAAGAGGACATTGATGAACTTGTGGAGGTGATCTGTAAGGTGGTGTAGTGATCCATCATGCAGCCCCAGGCGTGTTAGGGCTGCAGTGGGTTATACTGTTGCTCTTTATGCTGTTGAAAGGGGGAGGGGTCTAGCAGAACAAATAGTTTTATATGTTATAGTAATCAGGTTTTAGATTATTATATATAGGTTAAATTTTGGACATTGACAGAAAATACTTAAATGCCTGTAGTGTAACGTTTCATGGTGTATGTGAGTAACCATGTGTTAGTTACCTTCATTCAAAGCTGAGTGGTGTCTGTCCATTTACGCATGGGCTGTGGGTTTCAACATACAAAGGTTGGGTTGGTTTTTGGAACGCATTTAGAAAAATATGTTTAAAATTTATTTCTAGGAATTTGTAAAAAGTAAAGACATTTTCTTAGTGCCCCTTTTTTAATCATAACATTGAAATGATTAGCTGTGTATTTGTATTGTTTCAAAACATGTTTGCTATAATCATTAAGCACTTAATAGTGTGGAGCGTCACTCACTCATTACAAATTGAAGAGCACGCAGGTATATATCCTGACCAAAGGATAAGGAGTCAGAGTTAGGATTCACTTCATGTTGCAGCAGAGCAAGATTCTCTGCAGACAGGGGGGATGGAATGTAAGGAACAACAATCCCATGGTCAGTGTCTTCAGATACCTCCTCCTGATGGTCTATGTGCTGCAGCTGCATGGCCCAACAAACAAATTAATGATAATAGACAAAGTGCTTAAGGGAAAAACTGCCATGCCAATCAAGTATTACATGCCCACCTCTGCATAATTTGGCTCAGGCACAGGTGCTTGGAGCATTCCAATGTTCCACATCTGTTGAGGTGTAAGGTTTGCCTCTGTGCGGATCGGGTGGTTGTTCCAACTGTCTGTGAAATGCTGTAGATCTGACCGCAGACGAGGTACGAACACATATTGCACACAGAAGAGGTGGATCGCATTAGACAGATCAATGAAGCCCTCTTCTTCCAAGCTGTGTAGTGCGTTGTAGTACTTTGATGTTACAGAATTCCAAACATCTCTCCATAAGCGTTCCACCCTGAAAAAAGGCAGACAGACAATGGTTAGAATAAGAAACACTGGTGCTGTCTGTTCATAAGTAAATGGCATTTATGGCTTTTAAGTGGTGCAGCCACTTTTATGCCGGTGTGTGTGTGTCCGCCAGTTCACACCAGGAAATTTCAATCAGGAATGGAGAGTATAGGAGAGAGCAAGCTGAAATCTGTGCCAAGGTTTGTGACCACTGTTCAATGTAAAAGATGACTGCCAACTATAACCAGCATACCATGGAGCTTGTTGAAAGCAGCCATCTTGACAGAAGAGGGTAAACCAACATCCGGTCAGACTGACACATGATTGACACAAATTGATAATGTAATTAATGCTTCCTGTTAGTCACATTAATACAATACAAGTTTACCTTCAGTTCTCTCAAAGGAGCTGCTATAAAAAATGGTCTATTGTTGCTAAGCAGCAGAGCACTGCTTACTCCTCCACTCTGAGAAGGATTATCAAAAAAGCAGATGTCAAGTGTAGATGCGACAAGTTCATTTAATTACCTCTGGTTATGGACACTTTTGCCTGCAATAAAGCTTCCACGGCCTGTTCCTCGGACAGTAAACATGCACCTGGCTATGTCGACATTTTCCACCCCTTGATCAGCTCTCACTCTGAAAGAAAAGCAAATGCTTTTCCCCCCCATATATGACATAACTTCATAATGTACAGCAGCACGTCGTTCTTTTATTTCTCCTGCAATTTGAATATATACCTTGAGGGCCATCCATTTCTCTGAACACCCTCCATGAAGAAGCCAAAAGCAGTTGCTGCTTTGTTGTTAGCTGCTGCGTCCAGATACAAAATCTATGAAAGAGGTAGACGCATACCATGTATGTTTTGGAGTTGTTCATAAGGGTAAATATGTTGTGAATGAATAGAAAATAAAATATCTACCTTCCTGGAAAATCCATCTATTCCTCCAAAGATGACGATGTTATACCTTTAAAAAATGCATTTGAAAAAATATATAATTCATTGTGTATTACATGTATGTAGAACTCCCACATCATACAACACAGTAAATTGGTCAACAAGCAACGTCATACAAACGTAAAATAAGTTCTGCCAGACAAGACATTAATTTACCTTATCAGTTTATGATTTGTATCAACATGGACGAGAGACAGGGGAGCAGGGACAGAGTAGCTTCGTCGAGCAATGCAACGAAGCTGGATCATCCTGGCAATGATACCTGCACCATCTACACGCTGCAAAGACAGCCTCACTCTTTTCCATTGAAGACGAAGGCCCATTGCTTGGAGACTTCCTTTGACCATTCTGTAGCCTGCATGCGGCATCCTTGCCTTAATAGCCCTGACTTTCTGGTCTAATTCTTCATCAGAAATTACAGAATAGCATGCCCTCACTGACATGTTGTGGTCCTTCATTCTTCTGTAAAGGGTTGACCGTGAAATGCCATGCATTTCTACTAAATGAACTAGAGGTAAAGAGGTATCCAGCAACGTCTGTAGTGTGTCACGACTCATTTGTAGTTCTGGCCGTCCTACATTCCCACTCCAACAAGTGGTGGCTACATCATTAAATAGTGGAGGAACAGGATTCTGTGACAGATGTGAACTGAGCACTAAAGTCAACTGTTGCAGACCATCAGCCAGCTCTGCGGGAATATCCATGTATTGTGTGCCAGCTTGAATAAACTGCAACTCTTGAGTGCACACAAACAGGAGGTACTCAAAATCAATGGGTACTCTATTGATGACAGAAACCAACCTATCCCTTAACCTCAGTAAGAGCTGTTGTGCCATCGGATGCCTGCAAATTAAAATTTAGCATTATAAGAGGAGCAATTTTGAAATTCATGTATAAGTGTACTTGTATGAGATAGTCAGTGCATTACCTGCAATAGATAATGGGGAGCACAACCCCAAAATGGAGAATCAGCAGCAGAGGTGATGTGTAGTATTGGTCTTTCTAAATGGGAGGGAGAAAAGATGGCCGTTGTGAAAATGGTTATGACCTACAATACACCAGACACATAAAAAGAGCAAAACCATAAATAAAATCTACCCATCCATTCTTACCTTTATTAAGCAATCCTGTTCCAAAAAGTTTTAGTGGAGTTCTTGGCCTAAAAAAACATAATTTGATCAACAGGAAAAACAATTAGTCCATCTGCTGCCTGGAAAGATGTTGCAGTTAATGTAGGTAGCTATCGTTGTCTGTGTGTGTGTGTGTGTGTGTGTGTGTGTGTGTGTGTGTGTGTGTTGCTGCAGACAGAGACACGAGACAACTTAATTTCAGCTACTTAAGGCTTTAGCTAGTTAGCTACTTTAAAAAAAAAAATAAAAAATAAAAAATATCTGGCTAAGTGTACGCTATATATAGCATTAATGCCATTATGCTTAACGGTTACACTAACAAGCCATCAAAATTGATGGCTTGTATAATAAAAGTAACCATACGACACTATTGAGCAGTTATAATTGAGAGTGCAGCAATACCTGTATCGATATCAATACTGCTTATCAATACTTCAAATAATTTGATGCAAAAAATAAAGTATCACATAAAGAAATGAATGTGTCATGCCTACAGAGCACAGCACCTAGAGACACCAAAACTTAGGCCAAGCCAGGACCAGAGTCCTACATTATCAATCAGCATTGCAATAAAATAGAAAAATACAACTTCAGACAACTTTCACTCACACACCTTCTAATAAAACATCTTACATAAACATGTCAATAAATCAACACTGAATAAGGCAAGACTTGTAATGGGTTGACAGGACAATACTATATGATATTAGAAATCTAAATAAATGAATACTAATTAAACAAACCATCTTGTCTTCTTTTCCAAGGATTTTCATTAAACTAAGAGCTTTTGTGTCTCAACTGAATGCCAAATTTACCAGAAGGATCATTATTGGCACAATACTTTAAGCTAGTAACTACTTGTACACTATGTCAGACAATAAGCATCACTTCATTGAACTGCCAGTTTTCCATGTGGAGTTGTGCGGGACATTAGGCTACTTATAAATAATGCCCAGGGGTGGACTGAGACAAAAATTTGGCCCTGGACTTTTTGGTCCAGACCGGCCCACTATCTGCGCGCGGATATTTTGCAAACTAGCACCGTTGATGTGCATACAAACACACAAGCTCTTAATAACACCACTACTAAATGATATACAATATACAACAAAGTAGAGGAATAGTGTGGAATAAGTTAAGTTTGGACAAAATTACATGCACATAATGAGTCTGCATGCAATCAGAACTTTGGCTAGTTGGCTAAAGTATGGAAAACAATAGTACAATGATCTGAAAAATGGACAAACACTAATTTTATCTTAGAAAGACAGTACAGCTCAACATAACATAGACAATGAAGCATGACCAGAAATACTTGTAATTTGTGTACTGCATCATGAGTATTATGTATGCAGAATGATGTTTTACTGTAACAGTAGTTAATTGGTGTTTTATAAATTTTAACTGTATAATGTTAAACTGTTGAAAGGACAATAAACCATAAACACTGACTGAAAAAAACATGGAAAGCATAGCCTACATATTTGTTAAGTTGTTAGCTCAATGTCCTTCATGACCAAATTTGAGTGAGGGCACTTTAATAAAAGCAACTAATCAATTAATGAGGATAGTATATGAATATAGTTATTGTTTTCCAATACTTTAGATAACTAGATTTAGCTGTAACACACCACACCATCAGAGTTATTAGCTATAGCTATTTATTATGTCAAGTAAAGTTCATAGCAACCGTTCTAGACCATTTACAGTATTTTAATGAATGTTCCTCAACACTTATTTTTTCAGCCTCCTCCTGCATCATAAGGGCAGTGGTAATGGGAGCTTCACTCTCTTCAGACTCACGTGAAGGACCTGCTGCTGAAGCTGCAGCATCGGTGCTTCTAGCCCTGGCCAGGCCAGGCGGCCCCTGATCTGCGTAATTGTTGTACTTTTAGCAGTCTGTGCTGCTAGAGCTTTTCTTTTTCTGTTACTTTCCTCCATTTTTCTTTTCCGTTTTCGTGCGCTGGTGTGTTGTTTTTTTCTCTCTCTCGCTCTCGCTCTCATCATGACTCATCATTAAAAGTGATTGGACGAGGGGGGGTCTAGAACATGCGTGGGTGGGACTCCTGGGCCTCTGTAGCCTCTCATAGGGCCATTGGGCCAGGTAGACAAGCCACTGGGCCAATCGTCACTTCTCTGCTGTGTCTGCAGCTGAGCACTGTGGGCCGAGCCGATGCATGTCTCTCTCCCCGGGCCGGGAGAGGCGAGGCATGGCGAAAAAAAAAGTTAAATTAAATAAATAGATAAATTAAAAACGGCCGCCTATCGGCCCATTAGTGACCGGCCCACCGGGAAAACTCCCGGTACTCCCTATGGCCAATCCACCCCTGATAATGCCTGACACAGCTAGTTTGCGCACCGAGCAACGGAATATATATTCATGTTACCGGTGGTATGCAACATTATTTTCCGTACGGGACGGCATATGTAAGCCCCGCTCTCAAAATAACAGCATCTGCCTCTGTGTCTGCGAGCATTTGACTGCCTGTATGTGTGATGGTGGGGAGACCACTACCCGTGAGCGAGAGAGAGAGCGGGACGGTCAAATTGCTGTAATCCTGTGGGCTGTGTGAGAAGATAGACTCAGGCTCTGCATGACCTGTTGCTGCTAAACAGGCAGCGCTGTGGGCAACAGTTGGCCTGTGGACTGTTGTTTGACCACTAATGACGTTACGTATTATAACACAATATAGCACTAGCACATAGCAAGCCTCTGTAACGTTACTTAAGTGAAATAAACAATTCAATTAGCCGTTAGCGCACCCTGCTAGCCTGCCTGACAATATGAGGCGTCAGATATCTAACACCATCACACAAATTAGTCAACGTGAGCTAAGTTAGCAAGCTGTATGTTTAATCGAAATATCAAACAGAGTAGGCTAATAACGTGACACCAATCATTTTAATACGGTTTTATCTACTTACCAACAACTCCACCACTGCTTCCTGGCTCGCTGGCGAGTGGCGACCATGACTTGCTTGTCAGAAAGACGTCGTTGGTGTAGACACTTGTCACTCAAACATGTCTGACCAATGGGGAAGCACCCGCCCACTGCGGTACGTTTGTGTCAAAATGATTCAAAAAAAAAACGACTTCAAAACTTTTTTCACTTCATTCAAAAAAAAAGAAAGTTCAATCAAAAAAAAAAACACTTCAAATGATTTTTTTTTTTTTGCATTTAAACAGTTTTTTCTTTGATTGAAAATATTTTTTTTTTGATTGAAAATGTTTTTTTTTTGATTGAAGCAACTTTTTTGGGATTGAATAATTAAGACACAAATGTCCTACCCATAACATGGTCCAAACACAAAAAAGATTACTTCAATCAAAGAAAACATTTTCAATCAAAAAAAAAGTGTTCAAGTGCAATTTTTTGAGTCTCAAATATTTTTTTGCATTCAAAAACATTTTTTCTATGATTGAAAAGGTTTATTTTTTGATTGAAGTGATTTTTTTATTGAAAATATTTTTTGTTTGTTTGAAGCAACTTCTTTTTTGATTGAATTATAAAGACACAAATGTCCTACCCATAATATGGCCCAAACACAAAACAACAATACTTCAATCAAAAAAGTTGCTTCAAACAAAAAAACCTTCACTTCTATCAAAAAAAACATTTTCAAGCAAAAAAAAATAGTGTTCAAATGCATTTTTTTGAGTCTCAAATATATTTTTGCATTCAAACACTTTTTTTCTTTGATTGAAACGGGTTTTTTTGATTGAAAATATATTTTTTGATTGAAGCAACCTTTTTTTTGATTGAATAATAAAGACACAAATCTACCTCCATAGACTTTTGCCTCCCCCCGACCTGCCCGAGGACATCACTCGAACGGCGCCGAGGAGGAGACGGCTTCGGAAAAGGGGAAGGAAAGGAGGAATTCGCCAACGCCTCTGACGCAGAGGCAACAGGCCGCCCCTGCCCTCCATGATCCTCGGCAACGTCAGGTCGTTACAGCGGAAAATGGATGAGCTGCGCATCAACACCAGAGTCTGCCATGAGTACCGTGAGTCATCTATGCTGGTCTTTACGGAGACGTGGCTCCACCGGAACATCCCTGATGCGGTATGTGAACTGGAGGGGTTTTCCCTCATCCGCTCCGACAGGAGTGAAGCTTCGGGGAAGCCGAGGTGGAGGAGTCTGTGTTTTTATTAATGATAGGTGGTGCAGGCAGTACACACTCACCAAGACTTTGTGTAACCCTGATGTTGAACTCATGTGTCTGAGCCTGAGACCGATGTATTTACCCTGCGAGTTCGGGAGCATCATCCTCTGCACTGTATACGTTCCACCCAGCGGCAACGCTGTAAGTGCTGCTGCTCAAATTGCTGACTGTGTCCAAGCACCTATCTTCATTTTAGGAGATTTTAACCATTGCAAACTCGATCCATCACTCCCGGGTTTCCAACAGTAGGCTACATAACTGTAAGTGTGGTACACGAGAGGACAAAATTTTGGATAAATGCTATGGCAACGTGAACAATGCATATGTGGGCAGAGTCAAATTCGGATCACAACACGGTGTATCTCATCCCCACTTACAGAACCGCTCTCAAAAGCAGCAAACCACAAACCAAAACTGTTACGTAAAATCTGGTCCAGTGACAGTATTGAGGCCCTTAAAGGATGCTTCCTGTCTACTGAGTGGAGCATCTTTCATAAGATGGATGTGGATGATGCTGCGGAGACTGTCACTGATTACATTCAGTTCTGTGTGGACAATATTATACCTCATAAAGTAATAACTGTATACCCAAATAACAAACCTTACATAACTAAGGAGATGAAAGAGTGTATTAACCGGACCGAACTTAACAGCATGCTCAGGGAAGCGAGGAACAGACATGAGGAAATTATTGAACAAAATTGTCATGCTATGAACTCCAAGAAGCTGTGGGATACTATGAAGGCCATCACTAACATGACCCCAGCCAAGAAATGTCTTAGTACTCCTGATAACTTGCAAAAAGCAAATGAATTAAATGACTTCTTTATGAGATTTGAGACCCATAATTTCTCCTCTGAGTGTGACAATGTTTTACAATCTATAAGTGTCACTGACCAGGACGCCAGAGTGTTGATCGACCCTTATGAGGTCCAGTCAGTTTTTAAACACAGTTGTGCTAAAAAAGCCACAGGGCCAGACGGCATCTCAGCCTTTCTTCTTAAAACCTGCGCGGAGGAGCTGACACCTGCACTGTGTCCTATCTTTCAAAAATCTGTATATCAGCACACTGTGCCCACCCTCTGGAAGAAATCAGTCATAACACCTATACCAAAAAAACCCTGCCCAAGGGAAAATAATGATTTTCGTCCTGTTGCGTTAACATCAAATGTAATCAAATGTTTTGAGAGAATCATGGTGTCATCACTTAAGAAGGAGGTTGATTCGCTGCTTGATCCTTTTCAGTTTGCATATAAGCAGGGGCGTGGCACAGATGACGCAATTAACAGCATCACTCATCTGGTCACTAAACATCTGGAAGACCCCAAAGCTTATGTTCGTTTACTGTTTGTTGATTTTAGCTCAGCGTTTAATACGCTGCAGCCACATCTACTGATTGAAAAACTGAGGAACATGAATGTTAGCCCCTTTATACTGAAATGGTTTATGTCTTTTCTAACTAACCGTGTGCAGTATGTCAGAGTTAAC
The DNA here is from genome assembly GCF_045865225.1 of Trachurus japonicus. Lineage (NCBI taxonomy): Eukaryota > Metazoa > Chordata > Actinopteri > Carangiformes > Carangidae > Trachurus > Trachurus japonicus. The sequence continues at coordinate 5,537,387 of NC_140922.1, forward strand.
AATGTCCTTTCTGAGTCCAGACTTTCCAACACTGGTGCCCCCCAGGAATGTGTGAGCTCCCCTGTGCTCTTTACAGGGTTCCTACATAAGTATGGAAAGTATGGAGTTTGATTTTATACATTTCCAGGTCTGGAAAAGTATGGAAAATGTAAATTATTGTATGGAAATATATTTATCTTAATACTTATCTGGTTTGGTCGTATCTTAAGTTATCTGGGTTAATTATTTTTGTATGTGCTATTGTACCTATATGCAGTATATAGCTACAATCTCCTGGAAATTATTTGGTTACATAATGGCATACACATTCAGAATAATTCAAAATCATTTTTACCGAGAAGTCTGGAAATTAGGGTCTGGAAAAAGTATGGAATTTGGAAATGTCAAATGTGTAGGAACCCTGTCTTTACATTATACACCAACGATTGCATCAAAGTCCATCCTGATAACTACATCATCAAATTTTCAGATGACACGGCCATTCTGGGGCTGTTGCACAAAGATGGCAGTCCAGTAGTTTACCATTCTGAGATCTGTAATTTTGTTCAGTGGTGTGACTCTAATCATCTGATGCTAAAACTGAAGAGATGGTGTTCAATGTTAAAGCTGTGGACGACCTGAGGCCGGTGGTCATCCACAACGAACCCATCGCTCAGGTCTCTTCTTATAAGTACTTGGGAGTTTATATTGATGACACACTCAGCTGGAGGGCCCATGTTGAGAGTCTCTGCTCCAAACTGCAACAGAGATTGTATTTTCTGCGCAGATTAGAGTTTTTGGTGTTGAGCAGAAATTTATGTTGTTGTTTTATCATGCTGTACGGTACGGAATTACAGCCTGGTGTGGCAACTTGTCTGTTCAACTAAAGACACAAATTAATCGCCTGGTACAACATGTCATGAAAATCATGGGCGTTAAAGATCATGTTTCTCTTCAATCCATTTACGAACAATCCACCTTGAGACACGCACGCAAAATTGTGTCTGATCAATCTCATATTCTCCATTCAGAGTATCAGGTGTGGGCTCCTGAAACCAGAGTTTTTTGTAACCGGAGTCCAGGGTGAACTTTTTCGAAAACTCCGGTTTCAGCTTCATGTGTGGACAGGAAAACAGGAAATTTTTCATAAATCCCCACCCCCCTTAGTTACTGTTGCTAGCACGTCAAGTTCTCGACTCTGACCATGCGCTGACCACTCAGACGCTACTGTGAATATCAATAATCACTAAACATACGGACACTAATACAAAATCGCGTGGTCACCATATGTAAACATAATGTTGATATGGCAAAAATCGGCTTTTATCAAATTGTAAATTGCGGTCACTTCCCCACTGTTTTGCTTCCTCCCGTCCTGTACATTTGTTTTCAGTGAAGGGCATTATCCCGCTTATACCATGGTCACTTACGAGAAAAATACATATTAAATAAGTCAGTCATGATTTAATGTTGTTTTTACCGTTAAAATCATACGTCGTCTTTAACATAAGCGGCTGAGCGGACTATTTAATAACTCTCGTCGGCGATAAAAGAAAAAAAAAGAGGGACCCGCTGTGACCGCAGCGTAACGTTTCAGCCAGTGACTCTGCCACAGCCTGGTAGTTGATCAGTGAAGGGAGATGAGGTGACGGCTCAAATGTTACGTGACACCAATTTTTTCAGACGGCCAGTGCCTCTTACCGCTTGTGTGTTTACAGACTCCAGTGCCATGATGCGCTGAAAAAAAGTTGTTATGGTCCGAGTGTCCGTTGCCGTGGTTACCAACAAGCGTTTGAGTCAGCGCAGTAATATTTAGAACGTAATCAGGCTATTTTACCGGAACATCTTTATGGGTGTCCATTATCACTTTTTAATGGACACCCCGCAGCCAATCAGAATCGAGGATTCACCCAGACCATGGTATAATTTATGCTGCTGTATACTGTAGCAGTATGGGTTACCGATCGCTCGATTTTTATTGTTTGTTTGTTTGTTTGATTGTTTTATTGTCAAACTGCGGACCACCTGTGAAGCCCACAACAAATTTCCCTACAGGGACAATTAAAGTATATTGAATTGAATTGAATTGAATATCTATCTATGAACAACAGTACTATAAAAATAACCAGTTAATCTGATGAATTATACTCACATGTAATGAAAATTCAATGAACCAAACCTGTCAGGAAACTTCCTCTCTCTGAGAAATGCCTGGAGCTGTGGTAAATTGTATTGTGCACATACTGTATTTAAATATTCAAATAAGGAAAGAAAACCCTTTGAATAATATTATCATATGGCCACATAACCATGTCATTCAAAGTTCAAACCTGGTTACCACAAGTTAATCATTTGTACTTTGGTGTCACTGTAGGTTGTCACTCAGTTACTGTCAAATGTGTATTTCATTTAGCACTAGCAGTGATAATGAGTGTTGAGTGTGTTGAGGTCCAGTTTCCATCCAGTACTGAGTGGAAGTCAAGAGCGAGGGGACATGCTTGTAAATGAGCAGCGGAATTATCATGATCACTTTAACAGTTTATTTTAGGATGCCGGTGGTCGAGTTAATAGATTATTACCTCTACTGAAGCCAGACATTGAAAAGAAGACGACCAATTACCATGATTCTGAACAGCGGCTGGCACACACACACACACACACACACACACACACACACACACACACACACACACACACACACACACACACACACATTGGTGCTACCCTGGTTGCTATAGCATAATAGGATACTAAAATGTCCCCAAAATAATACAATTTGACAGAGCACCGACTAAATTCCCTGTTGCTATGTATGTTTTTGTCTAAGCAACAGCAGTACAACATGTTTCTTGCCACACTCATCATGACGCTGACATGAAAGCTTCCAACGGACAGGGCAGCAAAACACTGGTTTTTAGTGACTGAACATGACGGTGGTGCCTGTGAATCTTAAATTGAAGATAAATGAAGATTACAACATGATTTGTTTCACACTGAGTCTAATTTGATTAACAAAGTCATCTATCTACATTCATTTTGGTTTCCTGCATTGTGCCTTTGTAGGTGGTTTAAAAACAAAACAATTCAGTTACATTTTCCATTGTCTTCATCGTCGTCTTCCTCTTGTTTTGTGGGTTGAGTCACCCACCTCAGTTCAACGTCACCGTGTAAAGCCTTGAACCTTTCACTGAGCTGAGAGGGAATAAAGACAACGTTAGAAGACCAGTGTCTGAATAATACAATGTACAAACATTTTGGAAATTCAGCGTCATCAAACAGAAAATATAATTAGAATTGTTATTGTAACTGTAAATAAACATTATTATAGATGGACAGAAGTTATCATGGCTCAGATTTAGTTTTTCAGGAACAGGAGGAAGTTTTACCTGCTGGAGAATCTGGACATTAGTAGCTGGATCTGAAAGGTCAGCAAAGGTCTGAATCTTCATCCTCACCATGGTCGTCTTCTTCTCGGTCGTCTTCTTCTCTGTCGGGTCTGGAGAGTTCAACAAACACATTTCCTCAAACCAAGGAGAAAAAAGCTATTACCTTGTAAGAAAAGGTAGAGAAGTATTTATGATATTGATATAGTATTTTCACCTCCGTAACACCAAAAGAAATGTTTCTCATCACAGGGCATATCATGCCAAAAATGGGCTGAGTCTTCAGCCACACAGAGCTCGTCTATTATGTGATCTGGCTGACCAGATGCCCAGTTTGTGAAGGAGCTGCTGCTGTTGTCAGACCACCTCCATGGTACTCTGTACAAGCCAATCCATGCATTAGATACTGAGTTTGTGGTCATCAGTGAGTTCACCTCTGCGTCTTCTTGAGCGTTCTCGATCGTAGCCAGGTCTGTGTGGTGTGTTCTACAGTAAGTCTGGGCTTCTGTCCATGTCAGTGAACGGTTAATCAAAGTATATCTTCTCTGGCCTGGAAGATTTGATCCTGCAACAGAGGAAAAGTAAAGTCAGTGGGAGAAATATAGCAGCATTAGCTCTAAAGAGATGAGGGTGTTTCAAAAACATGTAACTGGGTAAATACTAAAAGAGGGTGGAAAAACAACATTTGTAACACTAAGGAAACATGTGTTACTCTAGAAAACTGCAGGAACAGCTCACATCACCATTGGATGCCGTCATAAAAATTATATGAATAAAATGCACAAAGTAATAAAAACATAATATACAACAATAGAATAAGACTATATGTGTGTTCATAGTTTCACATTTTCATGTGTGTACAGGCAACTATTTAAAATGAGACATACTATTTGTTCATTGACAACATTAGCAATACAATCTTTTAAATCTAGTAAACAAACTTTTTTTTCTTACCACTGAAGCAGAGAAAATATAATGTTCTGTTACACTGGTATTCAATCCATCCTCCACGGTCATCAATAAACACACAGACGACATGTCCCAATTCAATATTTGGACAGTAGTGCCAGCTCTGGTAACCAGTTTCTGATGTTGTACCCGTTGCTGACCATCTCCATGAGTTTGCAGCATTGCTCATGACTCGCCACCAGGATTTCAGGTCATCACTCAGTCCAATCCATGTCCATGAAGTGTCCCCACTTGGTCTGTTTAACCTGCTCAAGTCCTCCACACTCTCAAAGGTTGCCAGATCAGTGTATTTCTCTCTGCAGTATTTCTGAGCCTCGGTCCAGGTCAGTGACTGGTTGACATAGTGGTATTCTCGAACGTAGGTGTCAGAGCAGGAAGTGAGGTCAAATCCTGAGGTTTGATGATAGAGGACATATTTAGTTGTAAACTATAAGAATCACATTGTACTCTACAGTCTCAAGGGTTTTCATTTAGTTTTATAATTATACAAAATTGCTCAACAATTAATTTGAGTTGTTATGACATTTAGATTAAATTGGAAGTAGACAAGTAAAAAAAAAATCCCTCATGAAGTCTCTCTCAGGGCCTGCGATTCTCAGCCGTGTGATCGAGCAAAACTGGAAACCAAAAAGCATCAACAGAAAATTGAAGGAATCATAACTCTTACCGATTAAGACAAAAATCAAAAGCTTTGTAGAGTCCATCTCTGATTTCACTGAAAAGTAAATAAGGAAAAAAGTACAGCAGAAGTACAGCAGAAAATTGTTACATATTAAGTACATATTTATATACATTATAGGCTGATAAGTTTTCTAACACAGGGGAATTTATTTCAATACCACTGAAGTTAAAAATAAAAGTAAATGTAATGAATTATACTCACATGTAAAGAAAATGATGAAAATGAACCAAACCCATAGGAAACGTCTGCTCCTCTCTCTGAGAGGTGCATGGAGCTGTGCTGAATTTTGATGTTCACATATTTAAATATTCAAATAAGGAAAGATAAACCTTTGTATAACCATATAAACATATCTCCTTATCACCAAGTCAAGCTGGCGTCTCTTTAGGCTGTCGCTCAGCCCACTCGCTTAGTGACTTTCAAATGTGTATTTCATTCAGCAGTGATGTTGAGTGTTGGTCCAGTTCATTTTCAGGTTAATACGGTAAATGGTAAAGAGAGAATGAGAGCAGGACAGGAAGCCGAATCCTGAGGGTTGATGGCAGACTGCAGTTCATCTAGACTGGTATATTACTGTAATGACACATGGGATGCACTTGGAAACAATTGTCTACTGTTTTGTACAGACATGTACAGGGGGATAGAGTTGTGGCTGTCACAGTTTGTATCAGAAAGGAAGTATTTTAAAGGGGAACTATGCAAGTCCTGTCGCTTTTCCGCTGTTTCGCTAACCCTCCTCCTGGCCATAGCCAGCGAGGGAGCAATCAATAGAGCAGTAGATAGTGTGTTTTATCATATAAGTGTTATGATGTGTATATTTATGTATGTAGTCTTATCTGTCATAAACAAGAAATTACAGGTTACAGGGTGCGTTTGTGTTGCGATACCACTGAGATGAGAATGTGGACACCGGGTTGGCAGCACTAATCTTGCAAGGTTTGTTTTCAGCCAAAAGACGCTATGTGGAAGGCAGTCATTTATTTAACCATCACAATAACTCCAAATCTGTTTAATTACGGTAAAAATGTAGCATAGTTAAGCTAAAAATCCTGCATAGTTCCTCTTCAACTGAAGAGATGCTTTGAAAATACTAACTTTATACTGTTCCGACTTCCTGCTAACAAATAGCTTTAACTTAACAACTATAGGCTAATGGAAAATCAACTCCTGAGCTGCAGATATAGTGAGACACAGCCAGCTCTGTGTTGCTGTGTTTTATCTGTCATATTGAAATAGACAAATAAGGAATATGGCCGAGGTCACATTGGTCGCTACATGATGATAACCAACCAGTTATAACCAATTGTTCAAGGGTTGGAAATTGTTAGAGGTAAAATGTTTTGTCACGTTTTTCAGTGATTTGATATTAGTGGCCCATTGTTGTAAACTCAACATCTCTGAAAAGCCAAATATTCACAGGCAAAAATCAAATGCTTTTGTTTTATGACTTTTATGTAACTCATATGTAAATGAAGAAATGCACTAAAGGTCAGTTTTATTATGAATTGCAAAGCAGACTTATCCTCACCAGGGTAGAGGTGTGTTGCCAGGGCAGGGTTTACTTTGGGCCAGAGCTCTCCAGAGTTGAGCTCCAAGTCAAGGAATATACACATTTGGTTCATTTTGTGGATGCACACTGACTCCAACAGAAACTGTTGTTTGTGAAGCAGTGGGTTCAGGGTCTGCTTCTTCCCCTCACACCGCACCACTTGTTCATAACACTGTGTTATATGAGACCCACATGTTCATATACTGTTGATTCATAAAAGTAATGTTCAGTGGCGTGTGGTGACAGAACCAAAGACCCCCACCCCACAATCAGAAATCTAAAAGTTGTTTAAAGCCCCTACAAATAACTTTCATTTTGGGTTCATTTTGGCGACCCCTGTGGACAAATGCGGTAGCGTTTTGAATGAAGACTGCATTTCCCATGAGGTCTAGTGCGCATTTTATATTGGGAAAACAAAGCAGGCAAGATTGGCTGAGCATAAGCATGCAATAAGAACTGGCAATCCCCGATATCCTATGGCTGTTCATTATAAAGATGTAAATCATGGCAACAGTTTTTGTATTTGTCCCATGCCCTCATGGTACGGGGGTCACGGTTCGGTGCACGCAGTCATAGGACGAATATGTCTGAGTGAATATAAAGGGGGAAAAATGAAGGTCAGGTCGTCATTCCAATCCAGGTGGCAGTAATGAGACTAAGGGCTCTACTTTCGTGAACTAGGTGCAGGCGCAGCGGATAAGGCCTGCGCTCCGCGTTCGCTTCGCCAACGGGGAGTGACCAGGAGCAGTTTGCAATTTTCCTTCGAAACGCAGCGGGGCGCATCCCGCCTACTTCCCTCCCACCGGCGCAAATGGCATAGAGGGAGGAGAGAAGGCGTGGAGTGGGTTTGACACAGCCGAGTCAGATCTTCACCAATCAAATGAGCTCCTCTCCTCGCCTTTGATTTCACCGTGGAAGAGAAGATTTGAATCAGCACCTACAGATTACAGCATACACATTCAGCACATCTATATCGATTGTCCCGTCACACTGATGACAGATCAAAGGCTGCACAGATGAAAGATGAGGATGGATTACTGCTGTGTTGACACTACACGAGTATCTGCTATATTTATGTATTTACTTATTGATTTATTGAGCCGCATCGATACAATAAATAGGGGTTATTGTGATGATGATTATTATTATTATTATTATTATTATTATTAATTGCATTTAAATGTGCCTGGAACTGTGGAAATCTGCCTGTGAGGTCTTGGTGACGTGGGCGCACTGCGAGCTGGGCAGTCAAATTGCCACGGAGCTGGCGAGCTTTCGGCGCACTCTCCGCGTGGTCTATCTGCAACAAATTGTCACTGCGCCACGGTGGATCTGTCGACACCTCCCCCTGCTGCGCGACCACTCCCATCTCGGCGCACAGCAGTCTGCCAATTTACCGAATCCGCTGCGCACCTTGTTGCACTGGAGGAAAATGCCACTGCGCCAGCTGCGTCAGGGTTCGCCTCGCTGCGCCCCCCTGAGTTGCGCCAGGAAAATAGGGCCCTAAAAGCTGCCAGCTGTCATAACAGACGAAGAAGAAAAGTGACAGGCATGTCCAAAGTCCAACCCGGGGCCCACAGCCAGTCTGTCATAAAATCAATAATATGCGGCCTGCCAGCACGTACAAAAAATAAAAATAAAAACTTACAAAAAAAACCTATTTTATATTTCACCTTAAGATGGCAGCTGACCTGTGGCCGTGCGACCCTTGACCCTTTCCTTATAAAATGTAATATGCAATGTTTCAAATGAACCTACATAAAAATGTATTAAATAGTTAATTTGCATTTAATGTTAATGGTTCAAAGGTTGTCAGGCTGAATGGTCGGCCCCCACACATTTTTCACCTCACCAAATCTGACCCTCTTTGCAAAAAGTTTAGACACCCCTCGTGTAGAGCATATAGACTGTACTCATTTATATCACTCGGTTGACTGGACCGTGTGCGGTGTGTTGCTAGAAACGCATCAAGCGTATTCATTACATGAATGCATATACGTTTGTATGTATGTTTATTAAGGCTGTCAAAGTGAAAGCGTTATTAACAAGTTAACACAAAATGATTTTAACGGCACTTTTTTTTTAAATGCGCGATTAACGCTGTGACATTTGAACCTCGGGCCACTCCATAGTTTGGGAAAACAGGGTTGTGGCTAGATGGCGTACATGAGCTGCAGGAAGCTCTAACGCCCTAGCAAGCAGAAAACCTGCATATGTTTTTTCTCCTCATGTGAGAACTTGTTCTTCTTATCACCAAACGAGGCTGCTCTCTCTCTGACAGCTGATTTTTAAATACCATGAATGGAAAGCATAAGAAACATCCAGATCTGGATGTTTCTTATGCTTTCCATTCATATTGCTGTTATTTCAAGCAAAAAAAGAAAAAGATGCAATTAATCGCGATTAAAATTTTTAATCATTTGACAGCCTTAATATTTATTTTTTGATTACTTGTTGAATAAATGATGTTAAATTGTGTGGTCCCCACCTCCGTGGCCCCTGGGGTCATTAATTATCATCCTATAGCCTACATATTTTTACATCCCCGTGAGGACTGGAAGGTGGTAGTCTTGAGCCTGAGTCTGAGTGCTGTAAATAATTTCGTCCATGGACCGTCCCGACCTCTGCATCCCGGTTACATTATTTAGAAACAGCTTTCCCACATTCTGTGTTAAACTGTTTTCTTGTCTGTATACAACATATATTGCACATCTGCCCGTCCTGGGTGAGCTACCCCTCACCCTGAGGTTTCTCCTGGTTTTCCCTGTTAAAAGGGAAGTTAACTGATGAGATCAAAAAAAGTAAAAATCTGGTGCAATTTAAAAATAAGTTAAAAATTTTCATTTTGGAAAGATACAGTCTTGAAGGTGGGGAATGATTTAAATGTAGTGTAGGAATGATTTGACAAATGTTAAATGTCTATTTTTTGCTTGGTATTTGCTGAGTATGTACATAGGTGTGTGTATATGTGTGTAGATCGCATGTACGCTTGTTTGGAAGTGACCGGAAGTGACCAGATTGAAATCCATCAAAATCGTCCCACTGGCGGTTAAAATCTGGTCACTTCCGGTTTAGACAGCCATTTTGAATTTTGAAAATGTCAGAAATGGATTCAGCATCATCAATAACCCCTAAAACCACTCCAATATTGCCCAGATCAGCCAAGTCAATTTTGTTGAAATATTGCCCATATTCATTAGATTCACATGACGTCACTGTGTTTCTCCGCCGCCATATTTGTGTCCGAATCAGGGCAACCTGGGCACAGATCACAGCGTCACGTTACCAGAACAAGTGGAGTAGTTGGAGGAAATCAGCAAGAGACCGAAACCGACGTTATATGAAAGATGCCAGGATTATATTGTGCTGTTGAATGTGATAGCAGTCGCCAAAAAAACCCCGGACTGCAGTTCTATTCCATCCCAAAAGACGTAAAGTTATAGGCGGAATAAATATTTGACTGCAGGCAGTCTATCAGTGGCAGCAGGGGCTGTGACAAGTCTCACAAAAAGAGGAGATTCACTTTTTTTTTAAATAACATGGATATATTGAATTCTGCATTTTGATTACTTTCTTATTAATTACTCACTGATTCTGCATTTAGGGTCTTTTATTTCTGTATAACAGACCGTTACTAAGTAAAACGGGCCGTTGCTAGGGACGCCGCTCTCATCAGCGGAGCAGGGCAGAAGAACTATAAGGATTTTTACCTTGTGTTTCATTTTTACCAGCTTCAGACTAATTGTGATGTTAGAAAAATGACTTGTAGCTTGTTAGAGGGAGAGTGGAGGCTCTCTGCCTCCCTCACCACTGCTGGAATCAAACCTGCGATCAGAGCGGACAGAGCGGACGGGCCAGCGCAGTGTCACAGCTGTGACCAGCTGTGTCTGTGCCACCGCGAGTCCGTGACACAAACGTGTCCCGTATCGTAATCTCTTATGACAGACAGGACTACATAAATGCGCACAACGTAACATTTACATGATAATTCATCAATCTACTGATTGATTATCAAAAGCTCGTTGAAAACAACTACACACGAGTCGACAGGAGGAGGGTGAGGAGCAAACAGCGCGAAGTGACCGGACTAAGGACTTTGATCAACATTACGTCTCAAATTAATTAATTAATTCATAAACTGTGTAATAAGTGGGATAATATAGAGTTTGTCTGTTGTTATAGAGATATAAACCCAGACAGGATGTATGAAACCCTGTCATTTTGTCAAGAAACGGTAATTTCCATCCTGCAGTTTGCATGCTATCATATGAGGAGACCTGTCAAATCGGACACAAATATGGCGGCGGTCCCTTCGACGTGACGTCACTGCAACCCATGAATAGGCAAAATATGCTAATTTATGCTAATCATGTCAATTGTGCTAATTGCCCAATATATATAAGTTAGCATCCGGCAGTTTCTGAATACTGGGGACCCATACTATATATTTCTAACATAAAACTTTGGGGTACTCAACATTTCCGGGTTCACAATGGGGCCCTATGGGCTGGCAAGTAGACTATATATGAAGAGTTCATTTGCAAAAGCAGATAACTCTGTTTTAAAAAAATTCTAGAATCTTCATTTTTTATTTTTTCAACACTATGCAAAGAATAATTACAAAGCCTCAGCTCATTTTTTTCAAAATGGCACTCATCTGCTTTTGCAAATGAACTCTTCATACAGTATATTAAAAAAAAACAAAAAAAAACAAGGAGAGGAAAGGGGGGGGGTGTATCATATTTGCAGTTTTACATGAGAGCTGTAACTGTACATGTAGAGAGTCTGATCCCTCAGACCTTACAGTATACTAACATCGAGCCCTTTTAGGTCTTATCTACTGATGCTGCTATCCCCGCACCACCTATCCACTGAACCTCCCTCAAAGAATGGTGATCCTCCTCATTGGCACCAAAGCCACCTTGACAAAACTTAACAGTTGTTCCCTCACCACTGATAACACCTCAGGTTCTCCCAACCTTCAGGCCAAGAGTCAGGGTGTCATTTTTGACAGGATTCTATGACAGATGAATAATGTCACTTGGTCTGCATATTTCCTTTTGGAGCACTGCTATTCTCTATTGTTCACACCCTGGTATCCCACATAGTCTACTGTAACTTCCCTCTCTTCTTTCTCCCCAAGTCTATAATTTAACTTCAACTGGTACAGAACTCAAGCCGCACATATCTTCACCAGAACCCTCTCCATTCATCACATCACATCCGTCCCTTCATTGGCTCTCAGTCAAATTTCAAATTCATTTTAAGATTCTGATCCTCACCTTTGTGGCCATCCATCATTTTTGCTCCTCTGTCCCTGTCTGAACTCTGAGCCCTAAGGTGTGAATTCTGATCCTGAAAACTGATCAGATGGAGGGCAAGGCATTCTGATACCTCTGAGATTAAGTTTTGACAGAGTTTTACCTGCTGGAGAACCTGGTCATTAGTGGCTGGATCTGAATGGTCAGTCTGCTTATTGTTTAAGCACAGTGACATTTCAAAATAACAACCTAATGCATTTAAGATTACAACTGCAACAGTGTACCTCCAGATCTGTAGGTACAGTAAACACCTGTCAACACAATGAGACAGTGTGCAACAGTTCTACACTGGTTTTACCAGTCAGGCTTATATTTAAATAAACAAATGACTATGACAATGACAGTGGCTATGACAGAGGTCACTTTGGCTGCTACATGATGATAAAAAACCAAAACCAAACAATGACTGTATGATGGTTGAAAAGTACAAAAAAAGTTGTTTTTTTCTCAGTAATTTGGTGTGAGTAAACTGTTATTCTAAACTCAACAACTCATCAAACTAACACATTTACAGATTGTCATTGTTGTTTTGTACATATTTGTGCTCATTTCCATACACATTCCAATTAGGAATCAGTCAAAGGTAATGTAAATTGGTGTCCACATTTTTTGAATATGGTGTAGCTTAAAGGGGGGGTTAAGGGCCAGATCCTACCAGAGCTCAGCATCCTGCCATTCATTGGAATAACTGTAGAAGCCACAACCAAGTAGTGAGTGCATAAATATGCTTTGAACATTTCTGTATTGTAAATCTTTTTTTTTTGATAGATCTTTGAAACTATAGTTATGTTTTGAGATTTAGAGTGTACATTTGTGTATCATTAGCCTGGTCATCAAAATTAAAACAAAAAAAGTATGAAATATTTCACTCTCAGTGTAATCAATCTAGAATAAATGAAAGTTTAATTATTTTTTAATTTAATTACAAACAGTGAACTTCTAAATTAAATCGGAAGTTTAAAAAGGAAAACTACATCAGTACAGGCAGATTTGCAGTTCTCAACACTCAACACAACAGACCTCACAACATTTAATGTCTTGATGCCCCTTTGTTTTTCCAAGTTA